>NW_026908066.1:0-99762 GCF_033978785.1 Entelurus aequoreus | reverse complement strand
GACGTTTTGAGACATCTCCTACAACTACAGCACCAGAATTGTGCTGCTGAAGCAAGTCAGTTTTTTGGAATTTTTACGACAGGGTCCCCCCTTACGACATTTTAGCAAAAAATGTTTTTCGTAAAAAATGCATTTTCTTACATTTTCTTACATTTACGGGTTTAGTCGGGACTCCTGATGACGTTTTGAGACATCTCCTACAACTACAGCACAGAATTGTGCTGCTGAAGCAAGTCTGTTTTTTGTATTTTTTTTTGTAAAAAAAAAGTTTTCCCAAAAAAAGCATTTTATGCCATTTTTAGGTTTTGTAGGGACTCCTGATGACGTTTTAAGACATCTCCTACAACTACAGCACCAGAATTGTGCTGCTGAAGCAAGTCAGTTTTTTGGCATTTTTACGACAGGGTCCCCCCTTACGACATTTTAGCAAAAATGTTTTTCATAAAAAATGCATTTTCTTACATTTACGGGTTTAGTCGGGACTCCTGATGACGTTTTGAGACATCTCCTACAACTACAGCACCAGAATTGTGCTGCTGAAGCAATTCTGTTTTTTGAAATTTTTTTTGTAAAAAAAAAGTTTTCCCAAAAAAAGCATTTTATGCCATTTTTAGGTTTTGTAGGGACTCCTGATGATGTTTTGAGACATCTCCTACAACTACAGCACCAGAATTGTACTGCTGAAGCAAGTCGGTTTTTTGGCATTTTTACGACAGCAAAAAACGTTTTTCTTAAAAAATGCATTTTCTTACATTTTCTTACATTTACGGGTTTAGTCGGGACTCCTGATGACGTTTTGAGACATCTCCTACAACTACAGCATCAGAATTGTGCTGCTGAAGCAAGTCTGTTTTTGAATTTTTTTTGTAAAAAAAAAAGTTTTCCCAAAAAAAGCATTTTATGCCATTTTTAGGTTTTGTAGGGACTCCTGATGACGTTTTGAGACATCTCCTACAACTACAGCACCAGAATTGTACTGCTGAAGCAAGTCGGTTTTTTGGCATTTTTACGACAGGGTCCCCCCTTACGACATTTTAGCAAAACATTTTTTTCTTAAAAAATGCATTTTCTTACATTTTCTTACATTTACGGGTTTAGTCGGGACTCCTGATGACGTTTTGAGACATCTCCTACAACTACAGCACCAGAATTGTGCTGCTGAAGCAAGTCTGTTTTTTGAATTTTTTTTTTGTAAAAAAAAAGTTTTCCCAAAAAAAGCATTTTCTGCCATTTTTAGGTTTTGTAGGGACTCCTGATGACGTTTTGAGACATCTCCTACAACTACAGCACAAGAATTGTACTGCTGAAGCAAGTCCGTTTTTTGGCATTTTTACGACAGGGTCCCCCCTTACGACATTTTAGCAAAAAATGTATTTCGTAAAAAATGCATTTTCTTACATTTTCTTACATTTACGGGTTTAGTCGGGACTCCTGATGACGTTTTGAGACATCTCCTACAACTACAGCACCAGAATTGTGCTGCTGAAGCAAGTCTGTTTTTTGAATTTTTTTTTTGTAAAAAAAAAGTTTTCCCAAAAAAAGCATTTTATGCCATTTTTAGGTTTTGTAGGGACTCCTGATGACGTTTTGAGACATCTCCTACAACTACAGCACCAGAATTGTGCTGCTGAAGCAAGTCAGTTTTTTGGAATTTTTACGACAGGGTCCCCCCTTACGACATTTTAGCAAAAAATGTTTTTCGTAAAAAATGCATTTTCTTACATTTACGGGTTTAGTCGGGACTCCTGATGACGCTTTGAGACATCTCCTACAACTACAGCACCAGAATTGTGCTGCTGAAGCAAGTCTGTTTTTTGAAAATTTTTTTGTAAAAAAAAAAGTTTTCCCAAAAAAAGCATTTTATGCCATTTTTAGGTTTTGTAGGGACTCCTGATGACTTTTTGAGACATCTCCTACAACTACAGCACCAGAATTGTACTGCTGAAGCAAGTCGTTTTTTTGGCATTTTTACGACAGGGTCCCCCCTTACGACATTTTAGCAAAAAATGTTTTTCGTAAAAAATGCATTTTCTTACATTTTCTTACATTTACGGGTTTAGTCGGGACTCCTGATGACGTTTTGAGACATCTCCTACAACTACAGCACCAGAATTGTGCTGCTGAAGCAAGTCTGTTTTTTGAATTTTTTTTTGTAAAAAAAAAGTTTTCCCAAAAAAAGCATTTTATGCCATTTTTAGGTTTTGTAGGGAGTCCTGATGACGTTTTGAGACATCTCCTACAACTACAGCACCAGAATTGTGCTGCTGAAGCAAGTCGGTTTTTTGGCATTTTTACGACAGGGTCCCCCCTTACGACATTTTAGCAAAAAATGTTTTTCTTAAAAAATGCATTTTCTTACATTTACGGGTTTAGTCGGGACTCCTGATGACGTTTTGAGACATCTCCTACAACTACAGCACCAGAATTGTGCTGCTGAAGCAAGTCTGTTTTTTGAATTTTTTTTTGTAAAAAAAAAGGTTTCCCAAAAAAAGCATTTTATGCCATTTTTAGGTTTTGTAGGGACTCCTGATGACGTTTTGAGACATCTCCTACAACTACAGCACCAGAATTGTGCTGCTGAAGCAAGTCAGTTTTTTTGGAATTTTTACAACAGGGTCCCCCCTTACGACATTTTAGCAAAAAATGTTTTTCGTAAAAAATGCATTTTCTTACATTTTCTTACATTTACGGGTTTAGTCGGGACTCCTGATGACGTTTTGAGATATCTCCTACAACTACAGCACCAGAATTGTGCTGCTGAAGCAAGTCTGTTTTTTGTATTTTTTTTTGTAAAAAAAAAGTTTTCCCAAAAAAAGCATTTTATGCCATTTTTAGGTTTTGTAGGGACTCCTGATGACGTTTTAAGACATCTCCTACAACTACAGCACCAGAATTGTGCTGCTGAAGCAAGTCAGTTTTTTGGCATTTTTACGACAGGGTCCCCCCTTACGACATTTTAGCAAAAAATGTTTTTCATAAAAAATGCATTTTCTTACATTTACGGGTTTAGTCGGGACTCCTGATGACGTTTTGAGACATCTCCTACAACTACAGCACCAGAATTGTGCTGCTGAAGCAATTCTGTTTTTTGAAATTTTTTTTTGTAAAAAAAAAGTTTTCCCAAAAAAAGCATTTTATGCCATTTTTAGGTTTTGTAGGGACTCCTGATGATGTTTTGAGACATCTCCTACAACTACAGCACCAGAATTGTACTGCTGAAGCAAGTCGTTTTTTTGGCATTTTTACGACAGCAAAAAACGTTTTTCTTAAAAAATGCATTTTCTTACATTTTCTTACATTTACGGGTTTAGTCGGGACTCCTGATGACGTTTTGAGACATCTCCTACAACTACAGCATCAGAATTGTGCTGCTGAAGCAAGTCTGTTTTTTGAATTTTTTTTTGTAAAAAAAAAAGTTTTCCCAAAAAAAGCATTTTATGCCATTTTTAGGTTTTGTAGGGACTCCTGATGACGTTTTGAGACATCTCCTACAACTACAGCACCAGAATTGTACTGCTGAAGCAAGTCGGTTTTTTGGCATTTTTACGACAGGGTCCCCCCTTACGACATTTTAGCAAAACATTTTTTTCTTAAAAAATGCATTTTCTTACATTTTCTTACATTTACGGGTTTAGTCGGGACTCCTGATGACGTTTTGAGACATCTCCTACAACTACAGCACCAGAATTGTGCTGCTGAAGCAAGTCTGTTTTTTGAATTTTTTTTTGTAAAAAAAAAGTTTTCCCAAAAAAAGCATTTTCTGCCATTTTTAGGTTTTGTAGGGACTCCTGATGACGTTTTGAGACATCTCCTACAACTACAGCACAAGAATTGTACTGCTGAAGCAAGTCCGTTTTTTGGCATTTTTACGACAGGGTCCCCCCTTACGACATTTTAGCAAAAAATGTATTTCGTAAAAAATGCATTTTCTTACATTTTCTTACATTTACGGGTTTAGTCGGGACTCCTGATGACGTTTTGAGACATCTCCTACAACTACAGCACCAGAATTGTGCTGCTGAAGCAAGTCTGTTTTTTGAATTTTTTTTTTGTAAAAAAAAAGTTTTCCCAAAAAAAGCATTTTATGCCATTTTTAGGTTTTGTAGGGACTCCTGATGACGTTTTGAGACATCTCCTACAACTACAGCACCAGAATTGTGCTGCTGAAGCAAGTCAGTTTTTTGGAATTTTTACGACAGGGTCCCCCCTTACGACATTTTAGCAAAAAATGTTTTTCGTAAAAAATGCATTTTCTTACATTTACGGGTTTAGTCGGGACTCCTGATGACGCTTTGAGACATCTCCTACAACTACAGCACCAGAATTGTGCTGCTGAAGCAAGTCTGTTTTTTGAAATTTTTTTTGTAAAAAAAAAAGTTTTCCCAAAAAAAGCATTTTATGCCATTTTTAGGTTTTGTAGGGACTCCTGATGACTTTTTGAGACATCTCCTACAACTACAGCACCAGAATTGTACTGCTGAAGCAAGTCGTTTTTTTGGCATTTTTACGACAGGGTCCCCCCTTACGACATTTTAGCAAAAAATGTTTTTCGTAAAAAATGCATTTTCTTACATTTTCTTACATTTACGGGTTTAGTCGGGACTCCTGATGACGTTTTGAGACATCTCCTACAACTACAGCACCAGAATTGTGCTGCTGAAGCAAGTCTGTTTTTTGAATTTTTTTTTGTAAAAAAAAAGTTTTCCCAAAAAAAGCATTTTATGCCATTTTTAGGTTTTGTAGGGAGTCCTGATGACGTTTTGAGACATCTCCTACAACTACAGCACCAGAATTGTGCTGCTGAAGCAAGTCGGTTTTTTGGCATTTTTACGACAGGGTCCCCCCTTACGACATTTTAGCAAAAAATGTTTTTCTTAAAAAATGCATTTTCTTACATTTACGGGTTTAGTCGGGACTCCTGATGACGTTTTGAGACATCTCCTACAACTACAGCACCAGAATTGTGCTGCTGAAGCAAGTCTGTTTTTTGAATTTTTTTTTGTAAAAAAAAAGGTTTCCCAAAAAAAGCATTTTATGCCATTTTTAGGTTTTGTAGGGACTCCTGATGACGTTTTGAGACATCTCCTACAACTACAGCACCAGAATTGTGCTGCTGAAGCAAGTCAGTTTTTTTGGAATTTTTACAACAGGGTCCCCCCTTACGACATTTTAGCAAAAAATGTTTTTCGTAAAAAATGCATTTTCTTACATTTTCTTACATTTACGGGTTTAGTCGGGACTCCTGATGACGTTTTGAGATATCTCCTACAACTACAGCACCAGAATTGTGCTGCTGAAGCAAGTCTGTTTTTTGAATTTTTTTTTGTAAAAAAAAAGTTTTCCCAAAAAAAGCATTTTATGCCATTTTTAGGTTTTGTAGGGACTCCTGATGACGTTTTGAGACATCTCCTACAACTACAGCACCAGAATTGTGCTGCTGAAGCAAGTCAGTTTTTTGGAATTTTTACGACAGGGTCCCCCCTTACGACATTTTAGCAAAAAATGTTTTTCGTAAAAAATGCATTTTCTTACATTTTCTTACATTTACGGGTTTAGTCGGGACTCCTGATGACGTTTTGAGACATCTCCTACAACTACAGCACCAGAATTGTGCTGCTGAAGCAAGTCTGTTTTTTGTATTTTTTTTTGTAAAAAAAAAGTTTTCCCAAAAAAAGCATTTTATGCCATTTTTAGGTTTTGTAGGGACTCCTGATGACGTTTTAAGACATCTCCTACAACTACAGCACCAGAATTGTGCTGCTGAAGCAAGTCGGTTTTTTGGCATTTTTACGACAGGGTCCCCCCTTACGACATTTTAGCAAAACATTTTTTTCTTAAAAAATGCATTTTCTTACATTTTCTTACATTTACGGGTTTAGTCGGGACTCCTGATGACGTTTTGAGACATCTCCTACAACTACAGCACCAGAATTGTGCTGCTGAAGCAAGTCTGTTTTTTGAATTTTTTTTTGTAAAAAAAAAGTTTTCCCAAAAAAAGCATTTTCTGCCATTTTTAGGTTTTGTAGGGACTCCTGATGACGTTTTGAGACATCTCCTACAACTACAGCACAAGAATTGTACTGCTGAAGCAAGTCCGTTTTTTGGCATTTTTACGACAGCCCCCTTACGACATTTTAGCAAAAAATGTATTTCGTAAAAAATGCATTTTCTTACATTTTCTTACATTTACGGGTTTAGTCGGGACTCCTGATGACGTTTTGAGACATCTCCTACAACTACAGCACCAGAATTGTGCTGCTGAAGCAAGTCTGTTTTTTGAAAAAATTTTTTGTAAAAAAAAAGTTTTCCCAAAAAAAGCATTTTATGCCATTTTTAGGTTTTGTAGGGACTCCTGATGATGTTTTGAGACATCTCCTACAACTACAGCACCAGAATTGTACTGCTGAAGCAAGTCCGTTTTTTGGCATTTTTACGACATTTTAGCAAAAAATGTTTTTCGTAAAAAATGCATTTTCTTACATTTACGGGTTTAGTCGGGACTCCTGATGACGTTTTGAGACATCTCCTACAACTACAGCACCAGAATTGTGCTGCTGAAGCGGGTCCGTTTTTTGGAATTTTTTTTTGTAAAAAAAAAGTTTTCCCAAAAAAAAGCATTTTATGCCATTTTTAGGTTTTGTAGGGACTCCTGATGACGTTTTGAGACATCTCCTACAACTACAGCACCAGAATTGTACTGCTGAAGCAAGTCCGTTTTTTGGCATTTTTACGACAGGGTCCCCCCTTACGACATTTTAGCAAAAAATTTTTTCGTAAAAAATGCATTTTCTGACATTTTCTTACATTTACGGATTTAGTCGGGACTCCTGATGACGTTTTGAGACATCTCCTACAACTACAGCACCAGAATTGTGCTGCTGAAGCAAGTCTGTTTTTTGAATTTTTTTTTGTAAAAAAAAAGTTTTCCCAAAAAAAGCATTTTATGCCATTTTTAGGTTTTGTAGGGACTCCTGATGACGTTTTGAGACATCTCCTACAACTACAGCACCAGAATTGTGCTGCTGAAGCAAGTCAGTTTTTTGGAATTTTTACGACAGGGTCCCCCCTTACGACATTTTAGCAAAAAATGTTTTTCGTAAAAAATGCATTTTCTTACATTTTCTTACATTTACGGGTTTAGTCGGGACTCCTGATGACGTTTTGAGACATCTCCTACAACTACAGCATCAGAATTGTGCTGCTGAAGCAAGTCTGTTTTTTGAAAAAAATTTTTGTAAAAAAAAAGTTTTCCCAAAAAAAGCATTTTATGCCATTTTTAGGTTTTGTAGGGACTCCTGATGATGTTTTGAGACATCTCCTACAACTACAGCACCAGAATTGTACTGCTGAAGCAAGTCGGTTTTTTGGCATTTTTACGACAGGGTCCCCCCTTACGACATTTTATCAAAAAATGTTTTTCGTAAAAAATGCATTTTCTGACATTTTCTTACATTTACGGGTTTAGTCGGGACTCCTGATGACGTTTTGAGACATCTCCTACAACTACAGCACCAGAATTGTGCTGCTGAAGCAAGTCTGTTTTTTGAATTTTTTTTTGTGAAAAAAAGGTTTTCCCAAAAAAAGCATTTTATGCCATTTTTAGGTTTTGTAGGGACTCCTGATGACGTTTTGAGACATCTCCTACAACTACAGCACCAGAATTGTACTGCTGAAGCAAGTCGGTTTTTTGGCATTTTTACGACAGGGTCCCCCCTTACGACATTTTAGCAAAACATTTTTTTCTTAAAAAATGCATTTTCTTACATTTTCTTACATTTACGGGTTTAGTCGGGACTCCTGATGACGTTTTGAGACATCTCCTACAACTACAGCACCAGAATTGTGCTGCTGAAGCAAGTCTGTTTTTTGAATTTTTTTTTGTAAAAAAAAAGTTTTCCCAAAAAAAGCATTTTCTGCCATTTTTAGGTTTTGTAGGGACTCCTGATGACGTTTTGAGACATCTCCTACAACTACAGCACCAGAATTGTGCTGCTGAAGCAAGTCAGTTTTTTGGAATTTTTACGACAGGGTCCCCCCTTACGACATTTTAGCAAAAAATGTTTTTCGTAAAAAATGCATTTTCTTACATTTACGGGTTTAGTCGGGACTCCTGATGACGCTTTGAGACATCTCCTACAACTACAGCACCAGAATTGTGCTGCTGAAGCAAATCTGTTTTTTGAATTTTTTTTTGTAAAAAAAAAAGTTTTCCCAAAAAAAGCATTTTATGCCATTTTTAGGTTTTGTAGGGACTCCTGATGACTTTTTGAGACATCTCCTACAACTACAGCACCAGAATTGTACTGCTGAAGCAAGTCGTTTTTTTGGCATTTTTACGACAGGGTCCCCCCTTACGACATTTTAGCAAAAAATGTTTTTCGTAAAAAATGCATTTTCTTACATTTTCTTACATTTACGGGTTTAGTCGGGACTCCTGATGACGTTTTGAGACATCTCCTACGACTACAGCACCAGAATTGTGCTGCTGAAGCAAGTCTGTTTTTTGAATTTTTTTTTGTAAAAAAAAAGTTTTCCCAAAAAAAGCATTTTATGCCATTTTTAGGTTTTGTTGGGAGTCCTGATGACGTTTTGAGACATCTCCTACAACTACAGCACCAGAATTGTGCTGCTGAAGCAAGTCGGTTTTTTGGCATTTTTACGACAGGGTCCCCCCTTACGACATTTTAGCAAAAAATGTTTTTCTTAAAAAATGCATTTTCTTACATTTACGGGTTTAGTCGGGACTCCTGATGACGTTTTGAGACATCTCCTACAACTACAGCACCAGAATTGTGCTGCTGAAGCAAGTCTGTTTTTTGAATTTTTTTTTGTAAAAAAAAAGTTTTCCCAAAAAAAGCATTTTATGCCATTTTTAGGTTTTGTAGGGACTCCTGATGACGTTTTGAGACATGTCCTACAACTACAGCACCAGAATTGTGCTGCTGAAGCAAGTCAGTTTTTTGGAATTTTTACGACAGGGTCCCCCCTTACGACATTTTAGCAAAAAATGTTTTTCGTAAAAAATGCATTTTCTTACATTTTCTTACATTTACGGGTTTAGTCGGGACTCCTGATGACGTTTTGAGATATCTCCTACAACTACAGCACCAGAATTGTGCTGCTGAAGCAAGTCTGTTTTTTGAATTTTTTTTTGTAAAAAAAAAGTTTTCCCAAAAAAAGCATTTTATGCCATTTTTAGGTTTTGTAGGGACTCCTGATGACGTTTTGAGACATCTCCTACAACTACAGCACCAGAATTGTGCTGCTGAAGCAAGTCAGTTTTTTGGAATTTTTACGACAGGGTCCCCCCTTACGACATTTTAGCAAAAAATGTTTTTCGTAAAAAATGCATTTTCTTACATTTTCTTACATTTACGGGTTTAGTCGGGACTCCTGATGACGTTTTGAGACATCTCCTACAACTACAGCACCAGAATTGTGCTGCTGAAGCAAGTCTGTTTTTTGTATTTTTTTTTGTAAAAAAAAAGTTTCCCAAAAAAAGCATTTTATGCCATTTTTAGGTTTTGTAGGGACTCCTGATGACGTTTTAAGACATCTCCTACAACTACAGCACCAGAATTGTGCTGCTGAAGCAAGTCAGTTTTTTGGCATTTTTACGACAGGGTCCCTCCCCCCTTACGACATTTTAGCAAAAAATGTTTTTCATAAAAAATGCATTTTCTTACATTTACGGGTTTAGTCGGGACTCCTGATGACGTTTTGAGACATCTCCTACAACTACAGCACCAGAATTGTGCTGCTGAAGCAATTCTGTTTTTTGAAAAATTTTTTTGTAAAAAAAAAGTTTTCCCAAAAAAAGCATTTTATGCCATTTTTAGGTTTTGTAGGGACTCCTGATGATGTTTTGAGACATCTCCTACAACTACAGCACCAGAATTGTACTGCTGAAGCAAGTCGGTTTTTTGGCATTTTTACGACAGGGTCCCCTTACGACATTTTAGCAAAAAATGTTTTTCGTAAAAAATGCATTTTCTGACATTTTCTTACATTTACGGGTTTAGTCGGGACTCCTGATGACGTTTTGAGACATCTTCTACAACTACAGCATCAGAATTGTGCTGCTGAAGCAAGTCTGTTTTTTGAAAAAATTTTTTGTAAAAAAAAAGTTTTCCCAAAAAAAGCATTTTATGCCATTTTTAGGTTTTGTAGGGACTCCTGATGATGTTTTGAGACATCTCCTACAACTACAGCACCAGAATTGTACTGCTGAAGCAAGTCGGTTTTTTGGCATTTTTACGACAGGGTCCCCCCTTACGACATTTTAGCAAAAAATGTTTTTCGTAAAAAATGCATTTTCTGACATTTTCTTACATTTACGGGTTTAGTCGGGACTCCTGATGACGTTTTGAGACATCTCCTACAACTACAGCACCAGAATTGTGCTGCTGAAGCAAGTCTATTTTTTGAAATTTTTTTTGTGAAAAAAAAGTTTTCCCAAAAAAAGCATTTTATGCCATTTTTAGGTTTTGTAGGGACTCCTGATGACGTTTTGAGACATCTCCTACAACTACAGCACCAGAATTGTACTGCTGAAGCAAGTCGGTTTTTTGGCATTTTTACGACAGGGTCCCCCCTTACGACATTTTAGCAAAACATTTTTTTCTTAAAAAATGCATTTTCTTACATTTTCTTACATTTACGGGTTTAGTCGGGACTCCTGATGACGTTTTGAGACATCTCCTACAACTACAGCACCAGAATTGTGCTGCTGAAGTAAGTCTGTTTTTTGAATTTTTTTTTGTAAAAAAAAAGTTTTCCCAAAAAAAGCATTTTCTGCCATTTTTAGGTTTTGTAGGGACTCCTGATGACGTTTTGAGACATCTCCTACAACTACAGCACAAGAATTGTACTGCTGAAGCAAGTCCGTTTTTTGGCATTTTTACGACAGGGTCCCCCCTTACGACATTTTAGCAAAAAATGTATTTCGTAAAAAATGCATTTTCTTACATTTTCTTACATTTACGGGTTTAGTCGGGACTCCTGATGACGTTTTGAGACATCTCCTACAACTACAGCACCAGAATTGTGCTGCTGAAGCAAGTCTGTTTTTTGAAAAAAATTTTTGTAAAAAAAAAGTTTTCCCAAAAAAAGCATTTTATGCCATTTTTAGGTTTTGTAGGGACTCCTGATGATGTTTTGAGACATCTCCTACAACTACAGCACCAGAATTGTACTGCTGAAGCAAGTCCGTTTTTTGGCATTTTTACGACATTTTAGCAAAAAATGTTTTTCGTAAAAAATGCATTTTCTTACATTTTCTTACATTTACGGGTTTAGTCGGGACTCCTGATGACGTTTTGAGACATCTCCTACAACTACAGCACCAGAATTGTGCTGCTGAAGCAGGTCCGTTTTTTGGAATTTTTTTTTGTAAAAAAAAAGTTTTCCCAAAAAAAAGCATTTTATGCCATTTTTAGGTTTTGTAGGGACTCCTGATGACGTTTTGAGACATCTCCTACAACTACAGCACCAGAATTGTACTGCTGAAGCAAGTCCGTTTTTTGGCATTTTTACGACAGGGTCCCCCCTTACGACATTTTAGCAAAAAATGTTTTTCGTAAAAAATGCATTTTCTGACATTTTCTTACATTTACGGGTTTAGTCGGGACTCCTGATGACGTTTTGAGACATCTCCTACAACTACAGCACCAGAATTGTGCTGCTGAAGCAAGTCTGTTTTTTGAATTTTTTTTTGTAAAAAAAAAGTTTTCCCAAAAAAAGCATTTTATGCCATTTTTAGGTTTTGTAGGGACTCCTGATGACGTTTTGAGACATCTCCTACAACTACAGCACCAGAATTGTGCAGCTGAAGCAAGTCAGTTTTTTGGAATTTTTACGACAGGGTCCCCCCTTACGACATTTTAGCAAAAAATGTTTTTCGTAAAAAATGCATTTTCTTACATTTTCTTACATTTACGGGTTTAGTCGGGACTCCTGATGACGTTTTGAGACATCTCCTACAACTACAGCACCAGAATTGTGCTGCTGAAGCAAGTCTGTTTTTTGAATTTTTTTTGTAAAAAAAAAGTTTTCCCAAAAAAAGCATTTTATGCCATTTTTAGGTTTTGTAGGGACTCCTGATGACGTTTTGAGACATCTCCTACAACTACAGCACCAGAATTGTGCTGCTGAAGCAAGTCAGTTTTTTGGAATTTTTACGACAGGGTCCTCCCCCCTTACGACATTTTAGCAAAAAATGTTTTTCGTAAAAAATGCATTTTCTTACATTTTCTTACATTTACGGGTTTAGTCGGGACTCCTGATGACGTTTTGAGACACCTCCTACAACTACAGCACCAGAATTGTGCTGCTGAAGCAAGTCTGTTTTTTGAATTTTTTTTTGTAAAAAAAAAGTTTTCCCAAAAAAAGCATTTTATGCCATTTTTAGGTTTTGTAGGGACTCCTGATGACGTTTTGAGACATCTCCTACAACTACAGCACCAGAATTGTGCTGCTGAAGGAAGTCAGTTTTTTGGAATTTTTACGACAGGGTCCCCCCTTACGACATTTTAGCAAAAAATGTTTTTCGTAAAAAATGTATTTTCTTACATTTACGGGTTTAGTCGGGACTCCTGATGACGTTTTGAGACATCTCCTACAACTAGAGCACCAGAATTGTGCTGCTGAAGCAAGTCTGTTTTTTGAATTTTTTTTGTAAAAAAAAAGTTTTCCCAAATAAAAGCATTTTATGCCATTTTTAGGTTTTGTAGGGACTCCTGATGACGTTTTGAGACATCTCCTACAACTACAGCACCAGAATTGTGCTGCTGAAGCAAGTCCGTTTTTTGGAATTTTTACGACAGGGTCTCCCCTTACGACATTTTAGCAAAAAATGTTTTTCTTAAAAAATGCATTTTCTTACATTTTCTTACATTTACGGGTTTAGTCGGGACTCCTGATGACGTTTTGAGACATCTCCTACAACTACAGCACCAGAATTGTGCTGCTGAAGCAAGTCCGTTTTTTGGAAAAAAATTTTGTAAAAAAAAAGTTTTCCCAAAAAAAGCATTTTATGCCATTTTTAGGTTTTGTAGGGACTCCTGATGATGTTTTGAGACATCTCCTACAACTACAGCACCAGAATTGTACTGCTGAAGCAAGTCGGTTTTTTGGCATTTTTACGACAGGGTCCCCTTACGACATTTTAGCAAAAAATGTTTTTCGTAAAAAATGCATTTTCTGACATTTTCTTACATTTACGGGTTTAGTCGGGACTCCTGATGACGTTTTGAGACATCTTCTACAACTACAGCATCAGAATTGTGCTGCTGAAGCAAGTCTGTTTTTTGAAAAAAATTTTTGTAAAAAAAAAGTTTTCCCAAAAAAAGCATTTTATGCCATTTTTAGGTTTTGTAGGGACTCCTGATGATGTTTTGAGACATCTCCTACAACTACAGCACCAGAATTGTACTGCTGAAGCAAGTCGGTTTTTTGGCATTTTTACGACAGGGTCCCCCCTTACGACATTTTAGCAAAAAATGTTTTTCGTAAAAAATGCATTTTCTGACATTTTCTTACATTTACGGGTTTAGTCGGGACTCCTGATGACGTTTTGAGACATCTCCTACAACTACAGCACCAGAATTGTGCTGCTGAAGCAAGTCTGTTTTTTGAAATTTTTTTTGTGAAAAAAAAGTTTTCCCAAAAAAAGCATTTTATGCCATTTTTAGGTTTTGTAGGGACTCCTGATGACGTTTTGAGACATCTCCTACAACTACAGCACCAGAATTGTACTGCTGAAGCAAGTCGGTTTTTTGGCATTTTTACGACAGGGTCCCCCCTTACGACATTTTAGCAAAACATTTTTTTCTTAAAAAATGCATTTTCTTACATTTTCTTACATTTACGGGTTTAGTCGGGACTCCTGATGACGTTTTGAGACATCTCCTACAACTACAGCACCAGAATTGTGCTGCTGAAGCAAGTCTGTTTTTTGAATTTTTTTTTGTAAAAAAAAAGTTTTCCCAAAAAAAGCATTTTCTGCCATTTTTAGGTTTTGTAGGGACTCCTGATGACGTTTTGAGACATCTCCTACAACTACAGCACAAGAATTGTACTGCTGAAGCAAGTCCGTTTTTTGGCATTTTTACGACAGGGTCCCCCCTTACGACATTTTAGCAAAAAATGTATTTCGTAAAAAATGCATTTTCTTACATTTTCTTACATTTACGGGTTTAGTCGGGACTCCTGATGACGTTTTGAGACATCTCCTACAACTACAGCACCAGAATTGTGCTGCTGAAGCAAGTCTGTTTTTTGAAAAAAATTTTTGTAAAAAAAAAGTTTTCCCAAAAAAAGCATTTTATGCCATTTTTAGGTTTTGTAGGGACTCCTGATGATGTTTTGAGACATCTCCTACAACTACAGCACCAGAATTGTACTGCTGAAGCAAGTCCGTTTTTTGGCATTTTTACGACATTTTAGCAAAAAATGTTTTTCGTAAAAAATGCATTTTCTTACATTTTCTTACATTTACGGGTTTAGTCGGGACTCCTGATGACGTTTTGAGACATCTCCTACAACTACAGCACCAGAATTGTGCTGCTGAAGCAGGTCCGTTTTTTGGAATTTTTTTTTGTAAAAAAAAAGTTTTCCCAAAAAAAAGCATTTTATGCCATTTTTAGGTTTTGTAGGGACTCCTGATGACGTTTTGAGACATCTCCTACAACTACAGCACCAGAATTGTACTGCTGAAGCAAGTCCGTTTTTTGGCATTTTTACGACAGGGTCCCCCCTTACGACATTTTAGCAAAAAATGTTTTTCGTAAAAAATGCATTTTCTGACATTTTCTTACATTTACGGGTTTAGTCGGGACTCCTGATGACGTTTTGAGACATCTCCTACAACTACAGCACCAGAATTGTGCTGCTGAAGCAAGTCTGTTTTTTGAATTTTTTTTTGTAAAAAAAAAGTTTTCCCAAAAAAAGCATTTTATGCCATTTTTAGGTTTTGTAGGGACTCCTGATGACGTTTTGAGACATCTCCTACAACTACAGCACCAGAATTGTGCTGCTGAAGCAAGTCAGTTTTTTGGAATTTTTACGACAGGGTCCCCCCTTACGACATTTTAGCAAAAAATATTTTTCGTAAAAAATGCATTTTCTTACATTTTCTTACATTTACGGGTTTAGTCGGGACTCCTGATGACGTTTTGAGACATCTCCTACAACTACAGCACCAGAATTGTGCTGCTGAAGCAAGTCTGTTTTTTGAATTTTTTTTGTAAAAAAAAAGTTTTCCCAAAAAAAGCATTTTATGCCATTTTTAGGTTTTGTAGGGACTCCTGATGACGTTTTGAGACATCTCCTACAACTACAGCACCAGAATTGTGCTGCTGAAGCAAGTCAGTTTTTTGGAATTTTTACGACAGGGTCCTCCCCCCTTACGACATTTTAGCAAAAAATGTTTTTCGTAAAAAATGCATTTTCTTACATTTTCTTACATTTACGGGTTTAGTCGGGACTCCTGATGACGTTTTGAGACACCTCCTACAACTACAGCACCAGAATTGTGCTGCTGAAGCAAGTCTGTTTTTTGAATTTTTTTTTGTAAAAAAAAAGTTTTCCCAAAAAAAGCATTTTATGCCATTTTTAGGTTTTGTAGGGACTCCTGATGACGTTTTGAGACATCTCCTACAACTACAGCACCAGAATTGTGCTGCTGAAGGAAGTCAGTTTTTTGGAATTTTTACGACAGGGTCCCCCCTTACGACATTTTAGCAAAAAATGTTTTTCGTAAAAAATGTATTTTCTTACATTTACGGGTTTAGTCGGGACTCCTGATGACGTTTTGAGACATCTCCTACAACTAGAGCACCAGAATTGTGCTGCTGAAGCAAGTCTGTTTTTTGAATTTTTTTTGTAAAAAAAAAGTTTTCCCAAATAAAAGCATTTTATGCCATTTTTAGGTTTTGTAGGGACTCCTGATGACGTTTTGAGACATCTCCTACAACTACAGCACCAGAATTGTGCTGCTGAAGCAAGTCCGTTTTTTGGAATTTTTACGACAGGGTCTCCCCTTACGACATTTTAGCAAAAAATGTTTTTCTTAAAAAATGCATTTTCTTACATTTTCTTACATTTACGGGTTTAGTCGGGACTCCTGATGACGTTTTGAGACATCTCCTACAACTACAGCACCAGAATTGTGCTGCTGAAGCAAGTCCGTTTTTTGAAAAAAAAATTGTAAAAAAAAAGTTTTCCCAAAAAAAGCATTTTATGCCATTTTTAGGTTTTGTAGGGACTCCTGATGACGTTTTGAGACATCTCCTACAACTACAGCACCAGAATTGTACTGCTGAAGCAAGTCGGTTTTTTGGGATTTTTACGACAGGGTCCCCCCTTACGACATTTTAGCAAAAAATGTTTTTCGTAAAAAATGCATTTTCTTACATTTTCTTACATTTACGGGTTTAGTCGGGACTCCTGATGACGTTTTGAGACATCTCCTACAACTACAGCACCAGAATTGTGCTGCTGAAGCAAGTCTGTTTTTTGAATTTTTTTTTGTAAAAAAAAAAGTTTTCCCAAAAAAAGCATTTTATGCCATTTTTAGGTTTTGTAGGGACTCCTGATGACATTTTGAGACATCTCCTACAACTACAGCACCAGAATTGTACTGCTGAAGCAAGTCGGTTTTTTGGCATTTTTACGACAGGGTCCCCCCTTACGACATTTTAGCAAAAAATGTTTTTCTTAAAAAATGCATTTTCTTACATTTTCTTACATTTACGGGTTTAGTCGGGACTCCTGATGACGTTTTGAGACATCTCCTACAACTACAGCACCAGAATTGTGCTGCTGAAGCAAGTCTGTTTTTTGAATTTTTTTTTCTAAAAAAAAAGTTTTCCCAAAAAAAGCATTTCATGCCATTTTTAGGTTTTGTAGGGACTCCTGATGACGTTTTGAGACATCTCCTACAACTACAGCACCAGAATTGTGCTGCTGAAGCAAGTCAGTTTTTTGGAATTTTTACGACAGGGTCCCCCCTTACGACATTTTAGCAAAAAATGTTTTTCGTAAAAAATGCATTTTCTTACATTTTCTTATATTTACGGGTTTAGTCGGGACTCCTGATGACGTTTTGAGACATCTCCTACAACTACAGCACCAGAATTGTGCTGCTGAAGCAAGTCCGTTTTTTGGAAATTTTTTTTGTAAAAAAAAAGTTTTCCCAAAAAAAGCATTTTATGCCATTTTTAGGTTTTGTAGGGACTCCTGATGACGTTTTGAGACATCTCCTACAACTACAGCACCAGAATTGTACTGCTGAAGCAAGTCCGTTTTTTGGCATTTTTACGACAGGGTCCCCCCTTACGACATTTTAGCAAAAAATGTTTTTCGTAAAAAATGCATTTTCTGACATTTTCTTACATTTACGGGTTTAGTCGGGACTCCTGATGACGTTTTGAGACATCTCCTACAACTACAGCACCAGAATTGTGCTGCTGAAGCAAGTCTGTTTTTTGAATTTTTTTTTCTAAAAAAAAAGTTTTCCCAAAAAAAGCATTTCATGCCATTTTTAGGTTTTGTAGGGACTCCTGATGACGTTTTGAGACATCTCCTACAACTACAGCACCAGAATTGTACTGCTGAAGCAAGTCGGTTTTTTGGGATTTTTACGACAGGGTCCCCCCTTACGACATTTTAGCAAAAAATGTTTTTCGTAAAAAATGCATTTTCTTACATTTTCTTACATTTACGGGTTTAGTCGGGACTCCTGATGACGTTTTGAGACATCTCCTACAACTACAGCACCAGAATTGTGCTGCTGAAGCAAGTCTGTTTTTTGAATTTTTTTTTGTAAAAAAAAAGTTTTCCCAAAAAAAGCATTTTATGCCATTTTTAGGTTTTGTAGGGACTCCTGATGACGTTTTGAGACATCTCCTACAACTACAGCACCAGAATTGTGCTGCTGAAGCAAGTCAGTTTTTTGGAATTTTTACGACAGGGTCCCCCTTACGACATTTTAGCAAAAAATGTTTTTCGTAAAAAATGCATTTTCTTACATTTTCTTACATTTACGGGTTTAGTCGGGACTCCTGATGACGCTTTGAGACATCTCCTACAACTACAGCACCAGAATTGTGCTGCTGAAGCAAGTCTGTTTTTTGAATTTTTTTTTGTAAAAAAAAAAGTTTTCCCAAAAAAAGCATTTTATGCCATTTTTAGGTTTTGTAGGGACTCCTGATGACTTTTTGAGACATCTCCTACAACTACAGCACCAGAATTGTACTGCTGAAGCAAGTCGGTTTTTTGGCATTTTTACGACAGGGTCCCCCCTTACGACATTTTAGCAAAAAATGTTTTTCTTACAAAATGCATTTTCTTACATTTTCTTACATTTACGGGTTTAGTCGGGACTCCTGATGACGTTTTGAGACATCTCCTACAACTACAGCATCAGAATTGTGCTGCTGAAGCAAGTCTGTTTTTTGAAAATTTTTTTTGTAAAAAAAAAGTTTTCCCAAAAAAAGCATTTTATGCCATTTTTAGGTTTTGTAGGGACTCCTGATGATGTTTTGAGACATCTCCTACAACTACAGCACCAGAATTGTACTGCTGAAGCAAGTCGTTTTTTTGGCATTTTTACGACAGGGTCCCCCCTTACGACATTTTATCAAAAAATGTTTTTCGTAAAAAATGCATTTTCTGACATTTTCTTACATTTACGGGTTTAGTCGGGACTCTTGATGACGTTTTGAGACATCTCCTACAACTACAGCACCAGAATTGTGCTGCTGAAGCAAGTCTGTTTTTTGAATTTTTTTTTGTGAAAAAAAAGTTTTCCCAAAAAAAGCATTTTATGCCATTTTTAGGTTTTGTAGGGACTCCTGATGACGTTTTGAGACATCTCCTACAACTACAGCACCAGAATTGTACTGCTGAAGCAAGTCGGTTTTTTGGCATTTTTACGACAGGGTCCCCCCTTACGACATTTTAGCAAAACATTTTTTTCTTAAAAAATGCATTTTCTTACATTTTCTTACATTTACGGGTTTAGTCGGGACTCCTGATGACGTTTTGAGACATCTCCTACAACTACAGCACCAGAATTGTGCTGCTGAAGCAAGTCTGTTTTTTGAATTTTTTTTTGTAAAAAAAAAGTTTTCCCAAAAAAAGCATTTTCTGCCATTTTTAGGTTTTGTAGGGACTCCTGATGACGTTTTGAGACATCTCCTACAACTACAGCACAAGAATTGTACTGCTGAAGCAAGTCCGTTTTTTGGCATTTTTACGACAGGGTCCCCCCTTACGACATTTTAGCAAAAAATGTATTTCGTAAAAAATGCATTTTCTTACATTTTCTTACATTTACGGGTTTAGTCGGGACTCCTGATGACGTTTTGAGACATCTCCTACAACTACAGCACCAGAATTGTGCTGCTGAAGCAAGTCTGTTTTTTGAATTTTTTTTTGTAAAAAAAAAGTTTTCCCAAAAAAAGCATTTTATGCCATTTTTAGGTTTTGTAGGGACTCCTGATGACGTTTTGAGACATCTCCTACAACTACAGCACCAGAATTGTGCTGCTGAAGCAAGTCAGTTTTTTGGAATTTTTACGACAGGGTCCCCCCTTACGACATTTTAGCAAAAAATGTTTTTCGTAAAAAATGCATTTTCTTACATTTACGGGTTTAGTCGGGACTCCTGATGACGCTTTGAGACATCTCCTACAACTACAGCACCAGAATTGTGCTGCTGAAGCAAGTCTGTTTTTTGAATTTTTTTTTGTAAAAAAAAAGTTTTCCCAAAAAAAGCATTTTATGCCATTTTTAGGTTTTGTAGGGAGTCCTGATGACGTTTTGAGACATCTCCTACAACTACAGCACCAGAATTGTGCTGCTGAAGCAAGTCGGTTTTTTGGCATTTTTACGACAGGGTCCCCCCTTACGACATTTTAGCAAAAAATGTTTTTCTTAAAAAATGCATTTTCTTACATTTACGGGTTTAGTCGGGACTCCTGATGACGTTTTGAGACATCTCCTACAACTACAGCACCAGAATTGTGCTGCTGAAGCAAGTCTGTTTTTTGAATTTTTTTTTGTAAAAAAAAAGTTTTCCCAAAAAAAGCATTTTATGCCATTTTTAGGTTTTGTAGGGACTCCTGATGACGTTTTGAGACATGTCCTACAACTACAGCACCAGAATTGTGCTGCTGAAGCAAGTCAGTTTTTTGGAATTTTTACGACAGGGTCCCCCCTTACGACATTTTAGCAAAAAATGTTTTTCGTAAAAAATGCATTTTCTTACATTTTCTTACATTTACGGGTTTAGTCGGGACTCCTGATGACGTTTTGAGATATCTCCTACAACTACAGCACCAGAATTGTGCTGCTGAAGCAAGTCTGTTTTTTGAATTTTTTTTTGTAAAAAAAAAAGTTTTCCCAAAAAAAGCATTTTATGCCATTTTTAGGTTTTGTAGGGATTCCTGATGACTTTTTGAGACATCTCCTACAACTACAGCACCAGAATTGTACTGCTGAAGCAAGTCGGTTTTTTGGCATTTTTACGACAGGGTCCCCCCTTACGACATTTTAGCAAAAAATGTTTTTCTTACAAAATGCATTTTCTTACATTTTCTTACATTTACGGGTTTAGTCGGGACTCCTGATGACGTTTTGAGACATCTCCTACAACTACAGCATCAGAATTGTGCTGCTGAAGCAAGTCTGTTTTTTGAAAATTTTTTTTGTAAAAAAAAAGTTTTCCCAAAAAAAGCATTTTATGCCATTTTTAGGTTTTGTAGGGACTCCTGATGATGTTTTGAGACATCTCCTACAACTACAGCACCAGAATTGTACTGCTGAAGCAAGTCGTTTTTTTGGCATTTTTACGACAGGGTCCCCCCTTACGACATTTTATCAAAAAATGTTTTTCGTAAAAAATGCATTTTCTGACATTTTCTTACATTTACGGGTTTAGTCGGGACTCTTGATGACGTTTTGAGACATCTCCTACAACTACAGCACCAGAATTGTGCTGCTGAAGCAAGTCTGTTTTTTGAATTTTTTTTTGTGAAAAAAAAGTTTTCCCAAAAAAAGCATTTTATGCCATTTTTAGGTTTTGTAGGGACTCCTGATGACGTTTTGAGACATCTCCTACAACTACAGCACCAGAATTGTACTGCTGAAGCAAGTCGGTTTTTTGGCATTTTTACGACAGGGTCCCCCCTTACGACATTTTAGCAAAACATTTTTTTCTTAAAAAATGCATTTTCTTACATTTTCTTACATTTACGGGTTTAGTCGGGACTCCTGATGACGTTTTGAGACATCTCCTACAACTACAGCACCAGAATTGTGCTGCTGAAGCAAGTCTGTTTTTTGAATTTTTTTTTGTAAAAAAAAAGTTTTCCCAAAAAAAGCATTTTCTGCCATTTTTAGGTTTTGTAGGGACTCCTGATGACGTTTTGAGACATCTCCTACAACTACAGCACAAGAATTGTACTGCTGAAGCAAGTCCGTTTTTTGGCATTTTTACGACAGGGTCCCCCCTTACGACATTTTAGCAAAAAATGTATTTCGTAAAAAATGCATTTTCTTACATTTTCTTACATTTACGGGTTTAGTCGGGACTCCTGATGACGTTTTGAGACATCTCCTACAACTACAGCACCAGAATTGTGCTGCTGAAGCAAGTCTGTTTTTTGAATTTTTTTTTGTAAAAAAAAAGTTTTCCCAAAAAAAGCATTTTATGCCATTTTTAGGTTTTGTAGGGACTCCTGATGACGTTTTGAGACATCTCCTACAACTACAGCACCAGAATTGTGCTGCTGAAGCAAGTCAGTTTTTTGGAATTTTTACGACAGGGTCCCCCCTTACGACATTTTAGCAAAAAATGTTTTTCGTAAAAAATGCATTTTCTTACATTTACGGGTTTAGTCGGGACTCCTGATGACGCTTTGAGACATCTCCTACAACTACAGCACCAGAATTGTGCTGCTGAAGCAAGTCTGTTTTTTGAATTTTTTTTTGTAAAAAAAAAGTTTTCCCAAAAAAAGCATTTTATGCCATTTTTAGGTTTTGTAGGGAGTCCTGATGACGTTTTGAGACATCTCCTACAACTACAGCACCAGAATTGTGCTGCTGAAGCAAGTCGGTTTTTTGGCATTTTTACGACAGGGTCCCCCCTTACGACATTTTAGCAAAAAATGTTTTTCTTAAAAAATGCATTTTCTTACATTTACGGGTTTAGTCGGGACTCCTGATGACGTTTTGAGACATCTCCTACAACTACAGCACCAGAATTGTGCTGCTGAAGCAAGTCTGTTTTTTGAATTTTTTTTTGTAAAAAAAAAGTTTTCCCAAAAAAAGCATTTTATGCCATTTTTAGGTTTTGTAGGGACTCCTGATGACGTTTTGAGACATGTCCTACAACTACAGCACCAGAATTGTGCTGCTGAAGCAAGTCAGTTTTTTGGAATTTTTACGACAGGGTCCCCCCTTACGACATTTTAGCAAAAAATGTTTTTCGTAAAAAATGCATTTTCTTACATTTTCTTACATTTACGGGTTTAGTCGGGACTCCTGATGACGTTTTGAGATATCTCCTACAACTACAGCACCAGAATTGTGCTGCTGAAGCAAGTCTGTTTTTTGAATTTTTTTTTGTAAAAAAAAAGTTTTCCCAAAAAAAAGCATTTTATGCCATTTTTAGGTTTTGTAGGGACTCCTGATGACGTTTTGAGACATCTCCTACAACTACAGCACCAGAATTGTGCTGCTGAAGCAAGTCAGTTTTTTGGAATTTTTACGACAGGGTCCCCCCTTACGACATTTTAGCAAAAAATGTATTTCGTAAAAAATGCATTTTCTTACATTTTCTTACATTTACGGGTTTAGTCGGGACTCCTGATGACGTTTTGAGACATCTCCTACAACTACAGCACCAGAATTGTGCTGCTGAAGCAAGTCTGTTTTTTGAATTTTTTTTTGTAAAAAAAAAGTTTTCCCAAAAAAAGCATTTTATGCCATTTTTAGGTTTTGTAGGGACTCCTGATGACGTTTTGAGACATCTCCTACAACTACAGCACCAGAATTGTGCTGCTGAAGCAAGTCAGTTTTTTGGAATTTTTACGACAGGGTCCCCCCTTACGACATTTTATCAAAAAATGTTTTTCGTAAAAAATGCATTTTCTTACATTTACGGGTTTAGTCGGGACTCCTGATGACGCTTTGAGACATCTCCTACAACTACAGCACCAGAATTGTGCTGCTGAAGCAAGTCTGTTTTTTGAATTTTTTTTTGTAAAAAAAAAGTTTTCCCAAAAAAAGCATTTTATGCCATTTTTAGGTTTTGTAGGGAGTCCTGATGACGTTTTGAGACATCTCCTACAACTACAGCACCAGAATTGTGCTGCTGAAGCAAGTCGGTTTTTTGGCATTTTTACGACAGGGTCCCCCCTTACGACATTTTAGCAAAAAATGTTTTTCTTAAAAAATGCATTTTCTTACATTTACGGGTTTAGTCGGGACTCCTGATGACGTTTTGAGACATCTCCTACAACTACAGCACCAGAATTGTGCTGCTGAAGCAAGTCTGTTTTTTGAATTTTTTTTTGTAAAAAAAAAGTTTTCCCAAAAAAAGCATTTTATGCCATTTTTAGGTTTTGTAGGGACTCCTGATGACGTTTTGAGACATGTCCTACAACTACAGCACCAGAATTGTGCTGCTGAAGCAAGTCAGTTTTTTGGAATTTTTACGACAGGGTCCCCCCTTACGACATTTTAGCAAAAAATGTTTTTCGTAAAAAATGCATTTTCTTACATTTTCTTACATTTACGGGTTTAGTCGGGACTCCTGATGACGTTTTGAGATATCTCCTACAACTACAGCACCAGAATTGTGCTGCTGAAGCAAGTCTGTTTTTTGAATTTTTTTTTGTAAAAAAAAAGTTTTCCCAAAAAAAGCATTTTATGCCATTTTTAGGTTTTGTAGGGACTCCTGATGACGTTTTGAGACATCTCCTACAACTACAGCACCAGAATTGTGCTGCTGAAGCAAGTCAGTTTTTTGGAATTTTTACGACAGGGTCCCCCCTTACGACATTTTAGCAAAAAATGTTTTTCGTAAAAAATGCATTTTCTTACATTTTCTTACATTTACGGGTTTAGTCGGGACTCCTGATGACGTTTTGAGACATCTCCTACAACTACAGCACCAGAATTGTGCTGCTGAAGCAAGTCTGTTTTTTGTATTTTTTTTTGTAAAAAAAAAGTTTCCCAAAAAAAGCATTTTATGCCATTTTTAGGTTTTGTAGGGACTCCTGATGACGTTTTAAGACATCTCCTACAACTACAGCACCAGAATTGTGCTGCTGAAGCAAGTCAGTTTTTTGGCATTTTTACGACAGGGTCCCTCCCCCCTTACGACATTTTAGCAAAAAATGTTTTTCATAAAAAATGCATTTTCTTACATTTACGGGTTTAGTCGGGACTCCTGATGACGTTTTGAGACATCTCCTACAACTACAGCACCAGAATTGTGCTGCTGAAGCAATTCTGTTTTTTGAAAAAAAAATTTGTAAAAAAAAAGTTTTCCCAAAAAAAGCATTTTATGCCATTTTTAGGTTTTGTAGGGACTCCTGATGATGTTTTGAGACATCTCCTACAACTACAGCACCAGAATTGTACTGCTGAAGCAAGTCGGTTTTTTGGCATTTTTACGACAGGGTCCCCCCTTACGACATTTTAGCAAAAAATGTTTTTCGTAAAAAATGCATTTTCTGACATTTTCTTACATTTACGGGTTTAGTCGGGACTCCTGATGACGTTTTGAGACATCTCCTACAACTACAGCACCAGAATTGTGCTGCTGAAGCAAGTCTGTTTTTTGAAATTTTTTTTGTGAAAAAAAAGTTTTCCCAAAAAAAGCATTTTATGCCATTTTTAGGTTTTGTAGGGACTCCTGATGACGTTTTGAGACATCTCCTACAACTACAGCACCAGAATTGTACTGCTGAAGCAAGTCGGTTTTTTGGCATTTTTACGACAGGGTCCCCCCTTACGACATTTTAGCAAAACATTTTTTTCTTAAAAAATGCATTTTCTTACATTTTCTTACATTTACGGGTTTAGTCGGGACTCCTGATGACGTTTTGAGACATCTCCTACAACTACAGCACCAGAATTGTGCTGCTGAAGCAAGTCTGTTTTTTGAATTTTTTTTTGTAAAAAAAAAGTTTTCCCAAAAAAAGCATTTTCTGCCATTTTTAGGTTTTGTAGGGACTCCTGATGACGTTTTGAGACATCTCCTACAACTACAGCACAAGAATTGTACTGCTGAAGCAAGTCCGTTTTTTGGCATTTTTACGACAGGGTCCCCCCTTACGACATTTTAGCAAAAAATGTATTTCGTAAAAAATGCATTTTCTTACATTTTCTTACATTTACGGGTTTAGTCGGGACTCCTGATGACGTTTTGAGACATCTCCTACAACTACAGCACCAGAATTGTGCTGCTGAAGCAAGTCTGTTTTTTGAAAAAAATTTTTGTAAAAAAAAAGTTTTCCCAAAAAAAGCCTTTTATGCCATTTTTAGGTTTTGTAGGGACTCCTGATGATGTTTTGAGACATCTCCTACAACTACAGCACCAGAATTGTACTGCTGAAGCAAGTCCATTTTTTGGCATTTTTACGACATTTTAGCAAAAAATGTTTTTCGTAAAAAATGCATTTTCTTACATTTTCTTACATTTACGGGTTTAGTCGGGACTCCTGATGACGTTTTGAGACATCTCCTACAACTACAGCACCAGAATTGTGCTGCTGAAGCAGGTCCGTTTTTTGGAATTTTTTTTTGTAAAAAAAAAGTTTTCCCAAAAAAAAGCATTTTATGCCATTTTTAGGTTTTGTAGGGACTCCTGATGACGTTTTGAGACATCTCCTACAACTACAGCACCAGAATTGTACTGCTGAAGCAAGTCCGTTTTTTGGCATTTTTACGACAGGGTCCCCCCTTACGACATTTTAGCAAAAAATGTTTTTCGTAAAAAATGCATTTTCTGACATTTTCTTACATTTACGGGTTTAGTCGGGACTCCTGATGACGTTTTGAGACATCTCCTACAACTACAGCACCAGAATTGTGCTGCTGAAGCAAGTCTGTTTTTTGAATTTTTTTTGTAAAAAAAAAGTTTTCCCAAAAAAAGCATTTTATGCCATTTTTAGGTTTTGTAGGGACTCCTGATGACGTTTTGAGACATCTCCTACAACTACAGCACCAGAATTGTGCTGCTGAAGCAAGTCAGTTTTTTGGAATTTTTACGACAGGGTCCCCCCTTACGACATTTTAGCAAAAAATGTTTTTCGTAAAAAATGCATTTTCTTACATTTTCTTACATTTACGGGTTTAGTCGGGACTCCTGATGACGTTTTGAGACACCTCCTACAACTACAGCACCAGAATTGTGCTGCTGAAGCAAGTCTGTTTTTTGAATTTTTTTTTGTAAAAAAAAAGTTTTCCCAAAAAAAGCATTTTATGCCATTTTTAGGTTTTGTAGGGACTCCTGATGACGTTTTGAGACATCTCCTACAACTACAGCACCAGAATTGTGCTGCTGAAGGAAGTCAGTTTTTTGGAATTTTTACGACAGGGTCCCCCCTTACGACATTTTAGCAAAAAATGTTTTTCGTAAAAAATGTATTTTCTTACATTTACGGGTTTAGTCGGGACTCCTGATGACGTTTTGAGACATCTCCTACAACTAGAGCACCAGAATTGTGCTGCTGAAGCAAGTCTGTTTTTTGAATTTTTTTTGTAAAAAAAAAGTTTTCCCAAATAAAAGCATTTTATGCCATTTTTAGGTTTTGTAGGGACTCCTGATGACGTTTTGAGACATCTCCTACAACTACAGCACCAGAATTGTGCTGCTGAAGCAAGTCCGTTTTTTGGAATTTTTACGACAGGGTCTCCCCTTACGACATTTTAGCAAAAAATGTTTTTCTTAAAAAATGCATTTTCTTACATTTTCTTACATTTACGGGTTTAGTCGGGACTCCTGATGACGTTTTGAGACATCTCCTACAACTACAGCACCAGAATTGTGCTGCTGAAGCAAGTCCGTTTTTTGGAAAAAAATTTTGTAAAAAAAAAGTTTTCCCAAAAAAAGCATTTTATGCCATTTTTAGGTTTTGTAGGGACTCCTGATGACGTTTTGAGACATCTCCTACAACTACAGCACCAGAATTGTACTGCTGAAGCAAGTCGGTTTTTTGGGATTTTTACGACAGGGTCCCCCCTTACGACATTTTAGCAAAAAATGTTTTTCGTAAAAAATGCATTTTCTTACATTTTCTTACATTTACGGGTTTAGTCGGGACTCCTGATGACGTTTTGAGACATCTCCTACAACTACAGCACCAGAATTGTGCTGCTGAAGCAAGTCTGTTTTTTGAATTTTTTTTTGTAAAAAAAAAAGTTTTCCCAAAAAAAGCATTTTATGCCATTTTTAGGTTTTGTAGGGACTCCTGATGACATTTTGAGACATCTCCTACAACTACAGCACCAGAATTGTACTGCTTAAGCAAGTCGGTTTTTTGGCATTTTTACGACAGGGTCCCCCCTTACGACATTTTAGCAAAAAATGTTTTTCTTAAAAAATGCATTTTCTTACATTTTCTTACATTTACGGGTTTAGTCGGGACTCCTGATGACGTTTTGAGACATCTCCTACAACTACAGCACCAGAATTGTGCTGCTGAAGCAAGTCTGTTTTTTGAAAAAAAATTTTGTAAAAAAAAAGTTTTCCCAAAAAAAGCCTTTTATGCCATTTTTAGGTTTTGTAGGGACTCCTGATGATGTTTTGAGACATCTCCTACAACTACAGCACCAGAATTGTACTGCTGAAGCAAGTCCGTTTTTTGGCATTTTTACGACATTTTAGCAAAAAATGTTTTTCGTAAAAAATGCATTTTCTTACATTTTCTTACATTTACGGGTTTAGTCGGGACTCCTGATGACGTTTTGAGACATCTCCTACAACTACAGCACCAGAATTGTGCTGCTGAAGCAGGTCCGTTTTTTGGAATTTTTTTTTGTAAAAAAAAAGTTTTCCCAAAAAAAAGCATTTTATGCCATTTTTAGGTTTTGTAGGGACTCCTGATGACGTTTTGAGACATCTCCTACAACTACAGCACCAGAATTGTACTGCTGAAGCAAGTCCGTTTTTTGGCATTTTTACGACAGGGTCCCCCCTTACGACATTTTAGCAAAAAATGTTTTTCGTAAAAAATGCATTTTCTGACATTTTCTTACATTTACGGGTTTAGTCGGGACTCCTGATGACGTTTTGAGACATCTCCTACAACTACAGCACCAGAATTGTGCTGCTGAAGCAAGTCTGTTTTTTGAAATTTTTTTTGTAAAAAAAAAGTTTTCCCAAAAAAAGCATTTTATGCCATTTTTAGGTTTTGTAGGGACTCCTGATGACGTTTTGAGACATCTCCTACAACTACAGCACCAGAATTGTGCTGCTGAAGCAAGTCAGTTTTTTGGAATTTTTACGACAGGGTCCCCCCTTACGACATTTTAGCAAAAAATGTTTTTCGTAAAAAATGCATTTTCTTACATTTTCTTACATTTACGGGTTTAGTCGGGACTCCTGATGACGTTTTGAGACATCTCCTACAACTACAGCACCAGAATTGTGCTGCTGAAGCAAGTCTGTTTTTTGAATTTTTTTTGTAAAAAAAAAGTTTTCCCAAAAAAAGCATTTTATGCCATTTTTAGGTTTTGTAGGGACTCCTGATGACGTTTTGAGACATCTCCTACAACTACAGCACCAGAATTGTGCTGCTGAAGCAAGTCAGTTTTTTGGAATTTTTACGACAGGGTCCTCCCCCCTTACGACATTTTAGCAAAAAATGTTTTTCGTAAAAAATGCATTTTCTTACATTTTCTTACATTTACGGGTTTAGTCGGGACTCCTGATGACGTTTTGAGACACCTCCTACAACTACAGCACCAGAATTGTGCTGCTGAAGCAAGTCTGTTTTTTGAATTTTTTTTTGTAAAAAAAAAGTTTTCCCAAAAAAAGCATTTTATGCCATTTTTAGGTTTTGTAGGGACTCCTGATGACGTTTTGAGACATCTCCTACAACTACAGCACCAGAATTGTGCTGCTGAAGGAAGTCAGTTTTTTGGAATTTTTACGACAGGGTCCCCCCTTACGACATTTTAGCAAAAAATGTTTTTCGTAAAAAATGTATTTTCTTACATTTACGGGTTTAGTCGGGACTCCTGATGACGTTTTGAGACATCTCCTACAACTAGAGCACCAGAATTGTGCTGCTGAAGCAAGTCTGTTTTTTGAATTTTTTTTGTAAAAAAAAAGTTTTCCCAAATAAAAGCATTTTATGCCATTTTTAGGTTTTGTAGGGACTCCTGATGACGTTTTGAGACATCTCCTACAACTACAGCACCAGAATTGTGCTGCTGAAGCAAGTCCGTTTTTTGGAATTTTTACGACAGGGTCTCCCCTTACGACATTTTAGCAAAAAATGTTTTTCTTAAAAAATGCATTTTCTTACATTTTCTTACATTTACGGGTTTAGTCGGGACTCCTGATGACGTTTTGAGACATCTCCTACAACTACAGCACCAGAATTGTGCTGCTGAAGCAAGTCCGTTTTTTGGAAAAAAAATTTGTAAAAAAAAAGTTTTCCCAAAAAAAGCATTTTATGCCATTTTTAGGTTTTGTAGGGACTCCTGATGACGTTTTGAGACATCTCCTACAACTACAGCACCAGAATTGTACTGCTGAAGCAAGTCGGTTTTTTGGGATTTTTACGACAGGGTCCCCCCTTACGACATTTTAGCAAAAAATGTTTTTCGTAAAAAATGCATTTTCTTACATTTTCTTACATTTACGGGTTTAGTCGGGACTCCTGATGACGTTTTGAGACATCTCCTACAACTACAGCACCAGAATTGTGCTGCTGAAGCAAGTCTGTTTTTTGAATTTTTTTTTGTAAAAAAAAAAGTTTTCCCAAAAAAAGCATTTTATGCCATTTTTAGGTTTTGTAGGGACTCCTGATGACATTTTGAGACATCTCCTACAACTACAGCACCAGAATTGTACTGCTTAAGCAAGTCGGTTTTTTGGCATTTTTACGACAGGGTCCCCCCTTACGACATTTTAGCAAAAAATGTTTTTCTTAAAAAATGCATTTTCTTACATTTTCTTACATTTACGGGTTTAGTCGGGACTCCTGATGACGTTTTGAGACATCTCCTACAACTACAGCACCAGAATTGTGCTGCTGAAGCAAGTCTGTTTTTTGAATTTTTTTTTCTAAAAAAAAAGTTTTCCCAAAAAAAGCATTTCATGCCATTTTTAGGTTTTGTAGGGACTCCTGATGACGTTTTGAGACATCTCCTACAACTACAGCACCAGAATTGTGCTGCTGAAGCAAGTCAGTTTTTTGGAATTTTTACGACAGGGTCCCCCCTTACGACATTTTAGCAAAAAATGTTTTTCGTAAAAAATGCATTTTCTTACATTTTCTTACATTTACGGGTTTAGTCGGGACTCCTGATGACGTTTTGAGACATCTCCTACAACTACAGCACCAGAATTGTGCTGCTGAAGCAAGTCTGTTTTTTGAATTTTTTTTTGTAAAAAAAAAGTTTTCCCAAAAAAAGCATTTTCTGCCATTTTTAGGTTTTGTAGGGACTCCTGATGACGTTTTGAGACATCTCCTACAACTACAGCACAAGAATTGTACTGCTGAAGCAAGTCCGTTTTTTGGCATTTTTACGACAGGGTCCCCCCTTACGACATTTTAGCAAAAAATGTATTTCGTAAAAAATGCATTTTCTTACATTTTCTTACATTTACGGGTTTAGTCGGGACTCCTGATGACGTTTTGAGACATCTCCTACAACTACAGCACCAGAATTGTGCTGCTGAAGCAAGTCTGTTTTTTGAATTTTTTTTTGTAAAAAAAAAGTTTTCCCAAAAAAAGCATTTTATGCCATTTTTAGGTTTTGTAGGGACTCCTGATGACGTTTTGAGACATCTCCTACAACTACAGCACCAGAATTGTGCTGCTGAAGCAAGTCAGTTTTTTGGAATTTTTACGACAGGGTCCCCCCTTACGACATTTTAGCAAAAAATGTTTTTCGTAAAAAATGCATTTTCTTACATTTACGGGTTTAGTCGGGACTCCTGATGACGCTTTGAGACATCTCCTACAACTACAGCACCAGAATTGTGCTGCTGAAGCAAATCTGTTTTTTGAATTTTTTTTTGTAAAAAAAAAAGTTTTCCCAAAAAAAGCATTTTATGCCATTTTTAGGTTTTGTAGGGACTCCTGATGACTTTTTGAGACATCTCCTACAACTACAGCACCAGAATTGTACTGCTGAAGCAAGTCGTTTTTTTGGCATTTTTACGACAGGGTCCCCCCTTACGACATTTTAGCAAAAAATGTTTTTCTTAAAAAATGCATTTTCTTACATTTTCTTACATTTACGGGTTTAGTCGGGACTCCTGATGACGTTTTGAGACATCTCCTACAACTACAGCACCAGAATTGTGCTGCTGAAGCAAGTCTGTTTTTTGAATTTTTTTTTGTAAAAAAAAAGTTTTCCCAAAAAAAGCATTTTATGCCATTTTTAGGTTTTGTAGGGACTCCTGATGACGTTTTGAGACATGTCCTACAACTACAGCACCAGAATTGTGCTGCTGAAGCAAGTCAGTTTTTTGGAATTTTTACGACAGGGTCCCCCCTTACGACATTTTAGCAAAAAATGTTTTTCGTAAAAAATGCATTTTCTTACATTTTCTTACATTTACGGGTTTAGTCGGGACTCCTGATGACGTTTTGAGATATCTCCTACAACTACAGCACCAGAATTGTGCTGCTGAAGCAAGTCTGTTTTTTGAATTTTTTTTTGTAAAAAAAAAGTTTTCCCAAAAAAAGCATTTTATGCCATTTTTAGGTTTTGTAGGGACTCCTGATGACGTTTTGAGACATCTCCTACAACTACAGCACCAGAATTGTGCTGCTGAAGCAAGTCAGTTTTTTGGAATTTTTACGACAGGGTCCCCCCTTACGACATTTTAGCAAAAAATGTTTTTCGTAAAAAATGCATTTTCTTACATTTTCTTACATTTACGGGTTTAGTCGGGACTCCTGATGACGTTTTGAGACATCTCCTACAACTACAGCACCAGAATTGTGCTGCTGAAGCAAGTCTGTTTTTTGTATTTTTTTTTGTAAAAAAAAAGTTTCCCAAAAAAAGCATTTTATGCCATTTTTAGGTTTTGTAGGGACTCCTGATGACGTTTTAAGACATCTCCTACAACTACAGCACCAGAATTGTGCTGCTGAAGCAAGTCAGTTTTTTGGCATTTTTACGACAGGGTCCCTCCCCCCTTACGACATTTTAGCAAAAAATGTTTTTCATAAAAAATGCATTTTCTTACATTTACGGGTTTAGTCGGGACTCCTGATGACGTTTTGAGACATCTCCTACAACTACAGCACCAGAATTGTGCTGCTGAAGCAATTCTGTTTTTTGAAAAAAAATTTTGTAAAAAAAAAGTTTTCCCAAAAAAAGCATTTTATGCCATTTTTAGGTTTTGTAGGGACTCCTGATGATGTTTTGAGACATCTCCTACAACTACAGCACCAGAATTGTACTGCTGAAGCAAGTCGGTTTTTTGGCATTTTTACGACAGGGTCCCCCCTTACGACATTTTAGCAAAAAATGTTTTTCGTAAAAAATGCATTTTCTGACATTTTCTTACATTTACGGGTTTAGTCGGGACTCCTGATGACGTTTTGAGACATCTCCTACAACTACAGCACCAGAATTGTGCTGCTGAAGCAAGTCTGTTTTTTGAAATTTTTTTTGTGAAAAAAAAGTTTTCCCAAAAAAAGCATTTTATGCCATTTTTAGGTTTTGTAGGGACTCCTGATGACGTTTTGAGACATCTCCTACAACTACAGCACCAGAATTGTACTGCTGAAGCAAGTCGGTTTTTTGGCATTTTTACGACAGGGTCCCCCCTTACGACATTTTAGCAAAACATTTTTTTCTTAAAAAATGCATTTTCTTACATTTTCTTACATTTACGGGTTTAGTCGGGACTCCTGATGACGTTTTGAGACATCTCCTACAACTACAGCACCAGAATTGTGCTGCTGAAGCAAGTCTGTTTTTTGAATTTTTTTTTGTAAAAAAAAAGTTTTCCCAAAAAAAGCATTTTCTGCCATTTTTAGGTTTTGTAGGGACTCCTGATGACGTTTTGAGACATCTCCTACAACTACAGCACAAGAATTGTACTGCTGAAGCAAGTCCGTTTTTTGGCATTTTTACGACAGGGTCCCCCCTTACGACATTTTAGCAAAAAATGTATTTCGTAAAAAATGCATTTTCTTACATTTTCTTACATTTACGGGTTTAGTCGGGACTCCTGATGACGTTTTGAGACATCTCCTACAACTACAGCACCAGAATTGTGCTGCTGAAGCAAGTCTGTTTTTTGAATTTTTTTTGTAAAAAAAAAGTTTTCCCAAAAAAAGCATTTTATGCCATTTTTAGGTTTTGTAGGGACTCCTGATGACGTTTTGAGACATCTCCTACAACTACAGCACCAGAATTGTGCTGCTGAAGCAAGTCAGTTTTTTGGAATTTTTACGACAGGGTCCTCCCCCCTTACGACATTTTAGCAAAAAATGTTTTTCGTAAAAAATGCATTTTCTTACATTTTCTTACATTTACGGGTTTAGTCGGGACTCCTGATGACGTTTTGAGACACCTCCTACAACTACAGCACCAGAATTGTGCTGCTGAAGCAAGTCTGTTTTTTGAATTTTTTTTTGTAAAAAAAAAGTTTTCCCAAAAAAAGCATTTTATGCCATTTTTAGGTTTTGTAGGGACTCCTGATGACGTTTTGAGACATCTCCTACAACTACAGCACCAGAATTGTGCTGCTGAAGGAAGTCAGTTTTTTGGAATTTTTACGACAGGGTCCCCCCTTACGACATTTTAGCAAAAAATGTTTTTCGTAAAAAATGTATTTTCTTACATTTACGGGTTTAGTCGGGACTCCTGATGACGTTTTGAGACATCTCCTACAACTACAGCACCAGAATTGTGCTGCTGAAGCAAGTCTGTTTTTTGAATTTTTTTTGTAAAAAAAAAGTTTTCCCAAATAAAAGCATTTTATGCCATTTTTAGGTTTTGTAGGGACTCCTGATGACGTTTTGAGACATCTCCTACAACTACAGCACCAGAATTGTGCTGCTGAAGCAAGTCCGTTTTTTGGAATTTTTACGACAGGGTCTCCCCTTACGACATTTTAGCAAAAAATGTTTTTCTTAAAAAATGCATTTTCTTACATTTTCTTACATTTACGGGTTTAGTCGGGACTCCTGATGACGTTTTGAGACATCTCCTACAACTACAGCACCAGAATTGTGCTGCTGAAGCAAGTCCGTTTTTTGGAAAAAAATTTTGTAAAAAAAAAGTTTTCCCAAAAAAAGCATTTTATGCCATTTTTAGGTTTTGTAGGGACTCCTGATGACGTTTTGAGACATCTCCTACAACTACAGCACCAGAATTGTACTGCTGAAGCAAGTCGGTTTTTTGGGATTTTTACGACAGGGTCCCCCCTTACGACATTTTAGCAAAAAATGTTTTTCGTAAAAAATGCATTTTCTTACATTTACGGGTTTAGTCGGGACTCCTGATGACGTTTTGAGACATCTCCTACAACTACAGCACCAGAATTGTGCTGCTGAAGCAAGTCTGTTTTTTGAATTTTTTTTTGTAAAAAAAAAAGTTTTCCCAAAAAAAGCATTTTATGCCATTTTTAGGTTTTGTAGGGACTCCTGATGACATTTTGAGACATCTCCTACAACTACAGCACCAGAATTGTACTGCTTAAGCAAGTCGGTTTTTTGGCATTTTTACGACAGGGTCCCCCCTTACGACATTTTAGCAAAAAATGTTTTTCTTAAAAAATGCATTTTCTTACATTTTCTTACATTTACGGGTTTAGTCGGGACTCCTGATGACGTTTTGAGACATCTCCTACAACTACAGCACCAGAATTGTGCTGCTGAAGCAAGTCTGTTTTTTGAATTTTTTTTTCTAAAAAAAAAGTTTTCCCAAAAAAAGCATTTCATGCCATTTTTAGGTTTTGTAGGGACTCCTGATGACGTTTTGAGACATCTCCTACAACTACAGCACCAGAATTGTGCTGCTGAAGCAAGTCTGTTTTTTGAATTTTTTTTTGTAAAAAAAAAGTTTTCCCAAAAAAAGCATTTTATGCCATTTTTAGGTTTTGTAGGGACTCCTGATGACATTTTAAGACATCTCCTACAACTACAGCATCAGAATTGTGCTGCTGAAGAAAGTCAGTTTTTTGGAATTGTTACGACAGGGTCCCCCCTTACGACATTTTAGCAAAAAATGTTTTTCGTAAAAAATGCATTTTCTTGCATTTTCTTACATTTACGGGTTTAGTCGGGACTCCTGATGACGTTTTGAGACATCTCCTACAACTACAGCACCAGAATTGTGCTGCTGAAGCAAGTCCGTTTTTTGGAATTTTTTTTTGTAAAAAAAAAGTTTTCCCAAAAAAAGCATTTTATGCCATTTTTAGGTTTTGTAGGGACTCCTGATGACGTTTTGAGACATCTCCTACAACTACAGCACCAGAATTGTACTGCTGAAGCAAGTCCGTTTTTTGGCATTTTTACGACAGGGTCCCCCCTTACGACATTTTAGCAAAAAATGTTTTTCGTAAAAAATGCATTTTCTGACATTTTCTTACATTTACGGGTTTAGTCGGGACTCCTGATGACGTTTTGAGACATCTCCTACAACTACAGCACCAGAATTGTGCTGCTGAAGCAAGTCTGTTTTTTGAATTTTTTTTTGTAAAAAAAAAGTTTTCCCAAAAAAAGCATTTCATGCCATTTTTAGGTTTTGTAGGGACTCCTGATGACGTTTTGAGACATCTCCTACAACTACAGCACCAGAATTGTACTGCTGAAGCAAGTCGGTTTTTTGGGATTTTTACGACAGGGTCCCCCCTTACGACATTTTAGCAAAAAATGTTTTTCGTAAAAAATGCATTTTCTTACATTTTCTTACATTTACGGGTTTAGTCGGGACTCCTGATGACGTTTTGAGACATCTCCTACAACTACAGCACCAGAATTGTGCTGCTGAAGCAAGTCTGTTTTTTGAATTTTTTTTTGTAAAAAAAAAGTTTTCCCAAAAAAAGCATTTTATGCCATTTTTAGGTTTTGTAGGGACTCCTGATGACTTTTTGAGACATCTCCTACAACTACAGCACCAGAATTGTACTGCTGAAGCAAGTCGGTTTTTTGGCATTTTTACGACAGGGTCCCCCCTTACGACATTTTAGCAAAAAATGTTTTTCTTACAAAATGCATTTTCTTACATTTTCTTACATTTACGGGTTTAGTCGGGACTCCTGATGACGTTTTGAGACATCTCCTACAACTACAGCATCAGAATTGTGCTGCTGAAGCAAGTCTGTTTTTTGAAAAAATTTTTTGTAAAAAAAAAGTTTTCCCAAAAAAAGCATTTTATGCCATTTTTAGGTTTTGTAGGGACTCCTGATGATGTTTTGAGACATCTCCTACAACTACAGCACCAGAATTGTACTGCTGAAGCAAGTCGTTTTTTTGGCATTTTTACGACAGGGTCCCCCCTTACGACATTTTATCAAAAAATGTTTTTCGTAAAAAATGCATTTTCTGACATTTTCTTACATTTACGGGTTTAGTCGGGACTCCTGATGACGTTTTGAGACATCTCCTACAACTACAGCACCAGAATTGTGCTGCTGAAGCAAGTCTGTTTTTTGAATTTTTTTTTGTGAAAAAAAAGTTTTCCCAAAAAAAGCATTTTATGCCATTTTTAGGTTTTGTAGGGACTCCTGATGACGTTTTGAGACATCTCCTACAACTACAGCACCAGAATTGTACTGCTGAAGCAAGTCGGTTTTTTGGCATTTTTACGACAGGGTCCCCCCTTACGACATTTTAGCAAAACATTTTTTTCTTAAAAAATGCATTTTCTTACATTTTCTTACATTTACGGGTTTAGTCGGGACTCCTGATGACGTTTTGAGACATCTCCTACAACTACAGCACCAGAATTGTGCTGCTGAAGCAAGTCTGTTTTTTGAATTTTTTTTTGTAAAAAAAAAGTTTTCCCAAAAAAAGCATTTTATGCCATTTTTAGGTTTTGTAGGGACTCCTGATGACGTTTTGAGACATCTCCTACAACTACAGCACCAGAATTGTGCTGCTGAAGCAAGTCAGTTTTTTGGAATTTTTACGACAGGGTCCCCCCTTACGACATTTTAGCAAAAAATGTTTTTCGTAAAAAATGCATTTTCTTACATTTACGGGTTTAGTCGGGACTCCTGATGACGCTTTGAGACATCTCCTACAACTACAGCACCAGAATTGTGCTGCTGAAGCAAATCTGTTTTTTGAATTTTTTTTTGTAAAAAAAAAAGTTTTCCCAAAAAAAGCATTTTATGCCATTTTTAGGTTTTGTAGGGACTCCTGATGACTTTTTGAGACATCTCCTACAACTACAGCACCAGAATTGTACTGCTGAAGCAAGTCGTTTTTTTGGCATTTTTACGACAGGGTCCCCCCTTACGACATTTTAGCAAAAAATGTTTTTCGTAAAAAATGCATTTTCTTACATTTTCTTACATTTACGGGTTTAGTCGGGACTCCTGATGACGTTTTGAGACATCTCCTACAACTACAGCACCAGAATTGTGCTGCTGAAGCAAGTCTGTTTTTTGAATTTTTTTTTGTAAAAAAAAAGTTTTCCCAAAAAAAGCATTTTATGCCATTTTTAGGTTTTGTAGGGAGTCCTGATGACGTTTTGAGACATCTCCTACAACTACAGCACCAGAATTGTGCTGCTGAAGCAAGTCGGTTTTTTGGCATTTTTACGACAGGGTCCCCCCTTACGACATTTTAGCAAAAAATGTTTTTCTTAAAAAATGCATTTTCTTACATTTACGGGTTTAGTCGGGACTCCTGATGACGTTTTGAGACATCTCCTACAACTACAGCACCAGAATTGTGCTGCTGAAGCAAGTCTGTTTTTTGAATTTTTTTTTGTAAAAAAAAAGTTTTCCCAAAAAAAGCATTTTATGCCATTTTTAGGTTTTGTAGGGACTCCTGATGACGTTTTGAGACATGTCCTACAACTACAGCACCAGAATTGTGCTGCTGAAGCAAGTCAGTTTTTTGGAATTTTTACGACAGGGTCCCCCCTTACGACATTTTAGCAAAAAATGTTTTTCGTAAAAAATGCATTTTCTTACATTTTCTTACATTTACGGGTTTAGTCGGGACTCCTGATGACGTTTTGAGATATCTCCTACAACTACAGCACCAGAATTGTGCTGCTGAAGCAAGTCTGTTTTTTGAATTTTTTTTTGTAAAAAAAAAGTTTTCCCAAAAAAAGCATTTTATGCCATTTTTAGGTTTTGTAGGGACTCCTGATGACGTTTTGAGACATCTCCTACAACTACAGCACCAGAATTGTGCTGCTGAAGCAAGTCAGTTTTTTGGAATTTTTACGACAGGGTCCCCCCTTACGACATTTTAGCAAAAAATGTTTTTCGTAAAAAATGCATTTTCTTACATTTTCTTACATTTACGGGTTTAGTCGGGACTCCTGATGACGTTTTGAGACATCTCCTACAACTACAGCACCAGAATTGTGCTGCTGAAGCAAGTCTGTTTTTTGTATTTTTTTTTGTAAAAAAAAAGTTTCCCAAAAAAAGCATTTTATGCCATTTTTAGGTTTTGTAGGGACTCCTGATGACGTTTTAAGACATCTCCTACAACTACAGCACCAGAATTGTGCTGCTGAAGCAAGTCAGTTTTTTGGCATTTTTACGACAGGGTCCCTCCCCCCTTACGACATTTTAGCAAAAAATGTTTTTCATAAAAAATGCATTTTCTTACATTTACGGGTTTAGTCGGGACTCCTGATGACGTTTTGAGACATCTCCTACAACTACAGCACCAGAATTGTGCTGCTGAAGCAATTCTGTTTTTTGAAATTTTTTTTTGTAAAAAAAAAGTTTTCCCAAAAAAAGCATTTTATGCCATTTTTAGGTTTTGTAGGGACTCCTGATGATGTTTTGAGACATCTCCTACAACTACAGCACCAGAATTGTACTGCTGAAGCAAGTCGGTTTTTTGGCATTTTTACGACAGGGTCCCCTTACGACATTTTAGCAAAAAATGTTTTTCTTAAAAAATGCATTTTCTTACATTTTCTTACATTTGCGGGTTTAGTCGGGACTCCTGATGACGTTTTGAGACATCTCCTACAACTACAGCACCAGAATTGTGCTGCTGAAGCAAGTCTGTTTTTTGAATTTTTTTTTGTAAAAAAAAAAGTTTTCCCAAAAAAAGCATTTTATGCCATTTTTAGGTTTTGTAGGGACTCCTGATGACGTTTTGAGACATCTCCTACAACTACAGCACCAGAATTGTACTGCTGAAGCAAGTCGGTTTTTTGGCATTTTTACGACAGGGTCCCCTTACGACATTTTAGCAAAAAATGTTTTTCGTAAAAAATGCATTTTCTGACATTTTCTTACATTTACGGGTTTAGTCGGGACTCCTGATGACGTTTTGAGACATCTTCTACAACTACAGCATCAGAATTGTGCTGCTGAAGCAAGTCTGTTTTTTGAAAAAAATTTTTGTAAAAAAAAAGTTTTCCCAAAAAAAGCATTTTATGCCATTTTTAGGTTTTGTAGGGACTCCTGATGATGTTTTGAGACATCTCCTACAACTACAGCACCAGAATTGTACTGCTGAAGCAAGTCGTTTTTTTGGCATTTTTACGACAGGGTCCCCCCTTACGACATTTTAGCAAAAAATGTTTTTCGTAAAAAATGCATTTTCTGACATTTTCTTACATTTACGGGTTTAGTCGGGACTCCTGATGACGTTTTGAGACATCTCCTACAACTACAGCACCAGAATTGTGCTGCTGAAGCAAGTCTGTTTTTTGAAATTTTTTTTGTGAAAAAAAAGTTTTCCCAAAAAAAGCATTTTATGCCATTTTTAGGTTTTGTAGGGACTCCTGATGACGTTTTGAGACATCTCCTACAACTACAGCACCAGAATTGTACTGCTGAAGCAAGTCGGTTTTTTGGCATTTTTACGACAGGGTCCCCCCTTACGACATTTTAGCAAAACATTTTTTTCTTAAAAAATGCATTTTCTTACATTTTCTTACATTTACGGGTTTAGTCGGGACTCCTGATGACGTTTTGAGACATCTCCTACAACTACAGCACCAGAATTGTGCTGCTGAAGCAAGTCTGTTTTTTGAATTTTTTTTTGTAAAAAAAAAGTTTTCCCAAAAAAAGCATTTTCTGCCATTTTTAGGTTTTGTAGGGACTCCTGATGACGTTTTGAGACATCTCCTACAACTACAGCACAAGAATTGTACTGCTGAAGCAAGTCCGTTTTTTGGCATTTTTACGACAGGGTCCCCCCTTACGACATTTTAGCAAAAAATGTATTTCGTAAAAAATGCATTTTCTTACATTTTCTTACATTTACGGGTTTAGTCGGGACTCCTGATGACGTTTTGAGACATCTCCTACAACTACAGCACCAGAATTGTGCTGCTGAAGCAAGTCTGTTTTTTGAAAAAAATTTTTGTAAAAAAAAAGTTTTCCCAAAAAAAGCATTTTATGCCATTTTTAGGTTTTGTAGGGACTCCTGATGATGTTTTGAGACATCTCCTACAACTACAGCACCAGAATTGTACTGCTGAAGCAAGTCCGTTTTTTGGCATTTTTACGACATTTTAGCAAAAAATGTTTTTCGTAAAAAATGCATTTTCTTACATTTTCTTACATTTACGGGTTTAGTCGGGACTCCTGATGACGTTTTGAGACATCTCCTACAACTACAGCACCAGAATTGTGCTGCTGAAGCAGGTCCGTTTTTTGGAATTTTTTTTTGTAAAAAAAAAGTTTTCCCAAAAAAAAGCATTTTATGCCATTTTTAGGTTTTGTAGGGACTCCTGATGACGTTTTGAGACATCTCCTACAACTACAGCACCAGAATTGTACTGCTGAAGCAAGTCCGTTTTTTGGCATTTTTACGACAGGGTCCCCCCTTACGACATTTTAGCAAAAAATGTTTTTCGTAAAAAATGCATTTTCTGACATTTTCTTACATTTACGGGTTTAGTCGGGACTCCTGATGACGTTTTGAGACATCTCCTACAACTACAGCACCAGAATTGTGCTGCTGAAGCAAGTCTGTTTTTTGAATTTTTTTTTGTAAAAAAAAAGTTTTCCCAAAAAAAGCATTTTATGCCATTTTTAGGTTTTGTAGGGACTCCTGATGACGTTTTGAGACATCTCCTACAACTACAGCACCAGAATTGTGCTGCTGAAGCAAGTCAGTTTTTTGGAATTTTTACGACAGGGTCCCCCCTTACGACATTTTAGCAAAAAATGTTTTTCGTAAAAAATGCATTTTCTTACATTTACGGGTTTAGTCGGGACTCCTGATGACGTTTTGAGACATCTCCTACAACTACAGCACCAGAATTGTGCTGCTGAAGCAAGTCTGTTTTTTGAATTTTTTTTGTAAAAAAAAAGTTTTCCCAAAAAAAGCATTTTATGCCATTTTTAGGTTTTGTAGGGACTCCTGATGACGTTTTGAGACATCTCCTACAACTACAGCACCAGAATTGTGCTGCTGAAGCAAGTCAGTTTTTTGGAATTTTTACGACAGGGTCCTCCCCCCTTACGACATTTTAGCAAAAAATGTTTTTCGTAAAAAATGCATTTTCTTACATTTTCTTACATTTACGGGTTTAGTCGGGACTCCTGATGACGTTTTGAGACACCTCCTACAACTACAGCACCAGAATTGTGCTGCTGAAGCAAGTCTGTTTTTTGAATTTTTTTTTGTAAAAAAAAAGTTTTCCCAAAAAAAGCATTTTATGCCATTTTTAGGTTTTGTAGGGACTCCTGATGACGTTTTGAGACATCTCCTACAACTACAGCACCAGAATTGTGCTGCTGAAGGAAGTCAGTTTTTTGGAATTTTTACGACAGGGTCCCCCCTTACGACATTTTAGCAAAAAATGTTTTTCGTAAAAAATGTATTTTCTTACATTTACGGGTTTAGTCGGGACTCCTGATGACGTTTTGAGACATCTCCTACAACTAGAGCACCAGAATTGTGCTGCTGAAGCAAGTCTGTTTTTTGAATTTTTTTTGTAAAAAAAAAGTTTTCCCAAATAAAAGCATTTTATGCCATTTTTAGGTTTTGTAGGGACTCCTGATGACGTTTTGAGACATCTCCTACAACTACAGCACCAGAATTGTGCTGCTGAAGCAAGTCCGTTTTTTGGAATTTTTACGACAGGGTCTCCCCTTACGACATTTTAGCAAAAAATGTTTTTCTTAAAAAATGCATTTTCTTACATTTTCTTACATTTACGGGTTTAGTCGGGACTCCTGATGACGTTTTGAGACATCTCCTACAACTACAGCACCAGAATTGTGCTGCTGAAGCAAGTCTGTTTTTTGAATTTTTTTTGTAGAAAAAAAGTTTTCCCAAAAAAAGCATTTTATGCCATTTTTAGGTTTTGTAGGGACTCCTGATGACGTTTTGAGACATCTCCTACAACTACAGCACCAGAATTGTACTGCTGAAGCAAGTCGGTTTTTTGGGATTTTTACGACAGGGTCCCCCCTTACGACATTTTAGCAAAAAATGTTTTTCGTAAAAAATGCATTTTCTTACATTTTCTTACATTTACGGGTTTAGTCGGGACTCCTGATGACGTTTTGAGACATCTCCTACAACTACAGCACCAGAATTGTGCTGCTGAAGCAAGTCTGTTTTTTGAATTTTTTTTTGTAAAAAAAAAGTTTTCCCAAAAAAAGCATTTTATGCCATTTTTAGGTTTTGTAGGGACTCCTGATGACGTTTTGAGACATCTCCTACAACTACAGCACCAGAATTGTGCTGCTGAAGCAAGTCAGTTTTTTGGAATTTTTACGACAGGGTCCCCCTTACGACATTTTAGCAAAAAATGTTTTTCGTAAAAAATGCATTTTCTTACATTTTCTTACATTTACGGGTTTAGTCGGGACTCCTGATGACGCTTTGAGACATCTCCTACAACTACAGCACCAGAATTGTGCTGCTGAAGCAAGTCTGTTTTTTGAATTTTTTTTTGTAAAAAAAAAAGTTTTCCCAAAAAAAGCATTTTATGCCATTTTTAGGTTTTGTAGGGACTCCTGATGACATTTTGAGACATCTCCTACAACTACAGCACCAGAATTGTACTGCTGAAGCAAGTCGGTTTTTTGGCATTTTTACGACAGGGTCCCCCCTTACGACATTTTAGCAAAAAATGTTTTTCTTAAAAAATGCATTTTCTTACATTTTCTTACATTTACGGGTTTAGTCGGGACTCCTGATGACGTTTTGAGACATCTCCTACAACTACAGCACCAGAATTGTGCTGCTGAAGCAAGTCTGTTTTTTGAATTTTTTTTTCTAAAAAAAAAGTTTTCCCAAAAAAAGCATTTCATGCCATTTTTAGGTTTTGTAGGGACTCCTGATGACGTTTTGAGACATCTCCTACAACTACAGCACCAGAATTGTGCTGCTGAAGCAAGTCAGTTTTTTGGAATTTTTACGACAGGGTCCCCCCTTACGACATTTTAGCAAAAAATGTTTTTCGTAAAAAATGCATTTTCTTACATTTTCTTATATTTACGGGTTTAGTCGGGACTCCTGATGACGTTTTGAGACATCTCCTACAACTACAGCACCAGAATTGTGCTGCTGAAGCAAGTCTGTTTTTTGAATTTTTTTTTGTAAAAAAAAAGTTTTCCCAAAAAAAGCATTTTATGCCATTTTTAGGTTTTGTAGGGACTCCTGATGACGTTTTGAGACATCTCCTACAACTACAGCACCAGAATTGTACTGCTGAAGCAAGTCCGTTTTTTGGCATTTTTACGACAGGGTCCCCCCTTACGACATTTTAGCAAAAAATGTTTTTCGTAAAAAATGCATTTTCTGACATTTTCTTACATTTACGGGTTTAGTCGGGACTCCTGATGACGTTTTGAGACATCTCCTACAACTACAGCACCAGAATTGTGCTGCTGAAGCAAGTCTGTTTTTTGAATTTTTTTTTCTAAAAAAAAAGTTTTCCCAAAAAAAGCATTTCATGCCATTTTTAGGTTTTGTAGGGACTCCTGATGACGTTTTGAGACATCTCCTACAACTACAGCACCAGAATTGTACTGCTGAAGCAAGTCGGTTTTTTGGCATTTTTACGACAGGGTCCCCCCTTACGACATTTTAGCAAAAAATGTTTTTCGTAAAAAATGCATTTTCTTACATTTTCTTACATTTTCGGGTTTAGTCGGGACTCCTGATGACGTTTTGAGACATCTCCTACAACTACAGCACCAGAATTGTGCTGCTGAAGCAAGTCTGTTTTTTGAATTTTTTTTTGTAGAAAAAAAGTTTTCCCAAAAAAAGCATTTTATGCCATTTTTAGGTTTTGTAGGGACTCCTGATGACGTTTTGAGACATCTCCTACAACTACAGCACCAGAATTGTACTGCTGAAGCAAGTCGGTTTTTTGGGATTTTTACGACAGGGTCCCCCCTTACGACATTTTAGCAAAAAATGTTTTTCGTAAAAAATGCATTTTCTTACATTTTCTTACATTTACGGGTTTAGTCGGGACTCCTGATGACGTTTTGAGACATCTCCTACAACTACAGCACCAGAATTGTGCTGCTGAAGCAAGTCTGTTTTTTGAATTTTTTTTTGTAAAAAAAAAGTTTTCCCAAAAAAAGCATTTTATGCCATTTTTAGGTTTTGTAGGGACTCCTGATGACGTTTTGAGACATCTCCTACAACTACAGCACCAGAATTGTGCTGCTGAAGCAAGTCAGTTTTTTGGAATTTTTACGACAGGGTCCCCCTTACGACATTTTAGCAAAAAATGTTTTTCGTAAAAAATGCATTTTCTTACATTTTCTTACATTTACGGGTTTAGTCGGGACTCCTGATGACGCTTTGAGACATCTCCTACAACTACAGCACCAGAATTGTGCTGCTGAAGCAAGTCTGTTTTTTGAATTTTTTTTTGTAAAAAAAAAAGTTTTCCCAAAAAAAGCATTTTATGCCATTTTTAGGTTTTGTAGGGACTCCTGATGACTTTTTGAGACATCTCCTACAACTACAGCACCAGAATTGTACTGCTGAAGCAAGTCGGTTTTTTGGCATTTTTACGACAGGGTCTCCCCTTACGACATTTTAGCAAAAAATGTTTTTCTTACAAAATGCATTTTCTTACATTTTCTTACATTTACGGGTTTAGTCGGGACTCCTGATGACGTTTTGAGACATCTCCTACAACTACAGCACCAGAATTGTGCTGCTGAAGCAAGTCTGTTTTTTGAATTTTTTTTTCTAAAAAAAAAGTTTTCCCAAAAAAAGCATTTCATGCCATTTTTAGGTTTTGTAGGGACTCCTGATGACGTTTTGAGACATCTCCTACAACTACAGCACCAGAATTGTACTGCTGAAGCAAGTCGGTTTTTTGGCATTTTTACGACAGGGTCCCCCCTTACGACATTTTAGCAAAAAATGTTTTTCGTAAAAAATGCATTTTCTTACATTTTCTTACATTTACGGGTTTAGTCGGGACTCCTGATGACGTTTTGAGACATCTCCTACAACTACAGCACCAGAATTGTGCTGCTGAAGCAAGTCTGTTTTTTGAATTTTTTTTTGTAAAAAAAAAGTTTTCCCAAAAAAAGCATTTTATGCCATTTTTAGGTTTTGTAGGGACTCCTGATGACGTTTTGAGACATCTCCTACAACTACAGCACCAGAATTGTGCTGCTGAAGCAAGTCAGTTTTTTGGAATTTTTACGACAGGGTCCCCCTTACGACATTTTAGCAAAAAATGTTTTTCGTAAAAAATGCATTTTCTTACATTTTCTTACATTTACGGGTTTAGTCGGGACTCCTGATGACGCTTTGAGACATCTCCTACAACTACAGCACCAGAATTGTGCTGCTGAAGCAAGTCTGTTTTTTGAATTTTTTTTTGTAAAAAAAAAAGTTTTCCCAAAAAAAGCATTTTATGCCATTTTTAGGTTTTGTAGGGACTCCTGATGACATTTTGAGACATCTCCTACAACTACAGCACCAGAATTGTACTGCTGAAGCAAGTCGGTTTTTTGGCATTTTTACGACAGGGTCCCCCCTTACGACATTTTAGCAAAAAATGTTTTTCTTAAAAAATGCATTTTCTTACATTTTCTTACATTTACGGGTTTAGTCGGGACTCCTGATGACGTTTTGAGACATCTCCTACAACTACAGCACCAGAATTGTGCTGCTGAAGCAAGTCTGTTTTTTGAATTTTTTTTTCTAAAAAAAAAGTTTTCCCAAAAAAAGCATTTCATGCCATTTTTAGGTTTTGTAGGGACTCCTGATGACGTTTTGAGACATCTCCTACAACTACAGCACCAGAATTGTGCTGCTGAAGCAAGTCAGTTTTTTGGAATTTTTACGACAGGGTCCCCCCTTACGACATTTTAGCAAAAAATGTTTTTCGTAAAAAATGCATTTTCTTACATTTTCTTATATTTACGGGTTTAGTCGGGACTCCTGATGACGTTTTGAGACATCTCCTACAACTACAGCACCAGAATTGTGCTGCTGAAGCAAGTCTGTTTTTTGAATTTTTTTTTGTAAAAAAAAAGTTTTCCCAAAAAAAGCATTTTATGCCATTTTTAGGTTTTGTAGGGACTCCTGATGACATTTTAAGACATCTCCTACAACTACAGCATCAAAATTGTGCTGCTGAAGAAAGTCAGTTTTTTGGAATTGTTACGACAGGGTCCCCCCTTACGACATTTTAGCAAAAAATGTTTTTCGTAAAAAATGCATTTTCTTGCATTTTCTTACATTTACGGGTTTAGTCGGGACTCCTGATGACGTTTTGAGACATCTCCTACAACTACAGCACCAGAATTGTGCTGCTGAAGCAAGTCCATTTTTTGGAATTTTTTTTTGTAAAAAAAAAGTTTTCCCAAAAAAAGCATTTTATGCCATTTTTAGGTTTTGTAGGGACTCCTGATGACGTTTTGAGACATCTCCTACAACTACAGCACCAGAATTGTACTGCTGAAGCAAGTCCGTTTTTTGGCATTTTTACGACAGGGTCCCCCCTTACGACATTTTAGCAAAAAATGTTTTTCGTAAAAAATGCATTTTCTGACATTTTCTTACATTTACGGGTTTAGTCGGGACTCCTGATGACGTTTTGAGACATCTCCTACAACTACAGCACCAGAATTGTGCTGCTGAAGCAAGTCTGTTTTTTGAATTTTTTTTTCTAAAAAAAAAGTTTTCCCAAAAAAAGCATTTCATGCCATTTTTAGGTTTTGTAGGGACTCCTGATGACGTTTTGAGACATCTCCTACAACTACAGCACCAGAATTGTACTGCTGAAGCAAGTCGGTTTTTTGGCATTTTTACGACAGGGTCCCCCCTTACGACATTTTAGCAAAAAATGTTTTTCGTAAAAAATGCATTTTCTTACATTTTCTTACATTTTCGGGTTTAGTCGGGACTCCTGATGACGTTTTGAGACATCTCCTACAACTACAGCACCAGAATTGTGCTGCTGAAGCAAGTCTGTTTTTTGAATTTTTTTTTGTAGAAAAAAAGTTTTCCCAAAAAAAGCATTTTATGCCATTTTTAGGTTTTGTAGGGACTCCTGATGACGTTTTGAGACATCTCCTACAACTACAGCACCAGAATTGTACTGCTGAAGCAAGTCGGTTTTTTGGGATTTTTACGACAGGGTCCCCCCTTACGACATTTTAGCAAAAAATGTTTTTCGTAAAAAATGCATTTTCTTACATTTTCTTACATTTACGGGTTTAGTCGGGACTCCTGATGACGTTTTGAGACATCTCCTACAACTACAGCACCAGAATTGTGCTGCTGAAGCAAGTCTGTTTTTTGAATTTTTTTTTGTAAAAAAAAAGTTTTCCCAAAAAAAGCATTTTATGCCATTTTTAGGTTTTGTAGGGACTCCTGATGACGTTTTGAGACATCTCCTACAACTACAGCACCAGAATTGTGCTGCTGAAGCAAGTCAGTTTTTTGGAATTTTTACGACAGGGTCCCCCTTACGACATTTTAGCAAAAAATGTTTTTCGTAAAAAATGCATTTTCTTACATTTTCTTACATTTACGGGTTTAGTCGGGACTCCTGATGACGCTTTGAGACATCTCCTACAACTACAGCACCAGAATTGTGCTGCTGAAGCAAGTCTGTTTTTTGAATTTTTTTTTGTAAAAAAAAAAGTTTTCCCAAAAAAAGCATTTTATGCCATTTTTAGGTTTTGTAGGGACTCCTGATGACTTTTTGAGACATCTCCTACAACTACAGCACCAGAATTGTACTGCTGAAGCAAGTCGGTTTTTTGGCATTTTTACGACAGGGTCCCCCCTTACGACATTTTAGCAAAAAATGTTTTTCTTACAAAATGCATTTTCTTACATTTTCTTACATTTACGGGTTTAGTCGGGACTCCTGATGACGTTTTGAGACATCTCCTACAACTACAGCACCAGAATTGTGCTGCTGAAGCAAGTCTGTTTTTTGAATTTTTTTTTCTAAAAAAAAAGTTTTCCCAAAAAAAGCATTTCATGCCATTTTTAGGTTTTGTAGGGACTCCTGATGACGTTTTGAGACATCTCCTACAACTACAGCACCAGAATTGTACTGCTGAAGCAAGTCTGTTTTTTGGCATTTTTACGACAGGGTCCCCCCTTACGACATTTTAGCAAAAAATGTTTTTCGTAAAAAATGCATTTTCTTACATTTTGTTATATTTACGGGTTTAGTCGGGACTCCTGATGACGTTTTGAGACATCTCCTACAACTACAGCACCAGAATTGTGCTGCTGAAGCAAGTCTGTTTTTTGAATTTTTTTTTGTAAAAAAAAAAGTTTTCCCAAAAAAAGCATTTTATGCCATTTTTAGGTTTTGTAGGGACTCCTGATGACATTTTAAGACATCTCCTACAACTACAGCATCAGAATTGTGCTGCTGAAGAAAGTCAGTTTTTTGGAATTTTTACGACAGGGTCCCCCCTTACGACATTTTAGCAAAAAATGTTTTTCGTAAAAAATGCATTTTCTGACATTTTCTTACATTTACGGGTTTAGTCGGGACTCCTGATGACGTTTTGAGACATCTCCTACAACTACAGCACCAGAATTGTGCTGCTGAAGCAAGTCTGTTTTTTGAATTTTTTTTTGTAAAAAAAAAGTTTTCCCAAAAAAAGCATTTCATGCCATTTTTAGGTTTTGTAGGGACTCCTGATGACGTTTTGAGACATCTCCTACAACTACAGCACCAGAATTGTACTGCTGAAGCAAGTCGGTTTTTTGGCATTTTTACGACAGGGTCCCCCCCTTACGACATTTTAGCAAAAAATGTTTTTCGTAAAAAATGCATTTTCTTACATTTTCGGGTTTAGTCGGGACTCCTGATGACGTTTTGAGACATCTCCTACAACTACAGCACCAGAATTGTGCTGCTGAAGCAAGTCTGTTTTTTGAATTTTTTTTTCTAAAAAAAAAGTTTTCCCAAAAAAAGCATTTCATGCCATTTTTAGGTTTTGTAGGGACTCCTGATGACGTTTTGAGACATCTCCTACAACTACAGCACCAGAATTGTACTGCTGAAGCAAGTCGGTTTTTTGGCATTTTTACGACAGGGTCCCCCCTTACGACATTTTAGCAAAAAATGTTTTTCGTAAAAAATGCATTTTCTTACATTTTCTTACATTTACGGGTTTAGTCGGGACTCCTGATGACGTTTTGAGACATCTCCTACAACTACAGCACCAGAATTGTGCTGCTGAAGCAAGTCTGTTTTTTGAATTTTTTTTTGTAGAAAAAAAGTTTTCCCAAAAAAAGCATTTTATGCCATTTTTAGGTTTTGTAGGGACTCCTGATGACGTTTTGAGACATCTCCTACAACTACAGCACCAGAATTGTGCTGCTGAAGCAAGTCGGTTTTTTGGGATTTTTACGACAGGGTCCCCCTTACGACATTGTAGCAAAAAATGTTTTTCGTAAAAAATGCATTTTCTTACATTTTCTTACATTTACGGGTTTAGTCGGGACTCCTGATGACGCTTTGAGACATCTCCTACAACTACAACACCAGAATTGTGCTGCTGAAGCAAGTCTGTTTTTTGAATTTTTTTTTGTAAAAAAAAAAGTTTTCCCAAAAAAAGCATTTTATGCCATTTTTAGGTTTTGTAGGGACTCCTGATGACTTTTTGAGACATCTCCTACAACTACAGCACCAGAATTGTACTGCTGAAGCAAGTCGGTTTTTTGGCATTTTTACGACAGGGTCCCCCCTTACGACATTTTAGCAAAAAATGTTTTTCTTACAAAATGCATTTTCTTACATTTTCTTACATTTACGGGTTTAGTCGGGACTCCTGATGACGTTTTGAGACATCTCCTACAACTACAGCACCAGAATTGTGCTGCTGAAGCAAGTCTGTTTTTTGAATTTTTTTTTCTAAAAAAAAAGTTTTCCCAAAAAAAGCATTTCATGCCATTTTTAGGTTTTGTAGGGACTCCTGATGACGTTTTGAGACATCTCCTACAACTACAGCACCAGAATTGTACTGCTGAAGCAAGTCGGTTTTTTGGCATTTTTACGACAGGGTCCCCCCTTACGACATTTTAGCAAAAAATGTTTTTCGTAAAAAATGCATTTTCTTACATTTTCTTATATTTACGGGTTTAGTCGGGACTCCTGATGACGTTTTGAGACATCTCCTACAACTACAGCACCAGAATTGTGCTGCTGAAGCAAGTCTGTTTTTTGAATTTTTTTTTGTAAAAAAAAAGTTTTCCCAAAAAAAGCATTTTATGCCATTTTTAGGTTTTGTAGGGACTCCTGATGACATTTTAAGACATCTCCTACAACTACAGCATCAGAATTGTGCTGCTGAAGAAAGTCAGTTTTTTGGAATTTTTACGACAGGGTCCCCCCTTACGACATTTTAGCAAAAAATGTTTTTCGTAAAAAATGCATTTTCTTGCATTTTCTTACATTTACGGGTTTAGTCGGGACTCCTGATGACGTTTTGAGACATCTCCTACAACTACAGCACCAGAATTGTGCTGCTGAAGCAAGTCCGTTTTTTGGAATTTTTTTTTGTAAAAAAAAAGTTTTCCCAAAAAAAGCATTTTATGCCATTTTTAGGTTTTGTAGGGACTCCTGATGACGTTTTGAGACATCTCCTACAACTACAGCACCAGAATTGTACTGCTGAAGCAAGTCCGTTTTTTGGCATTTTTACGACAGGGTCTCCCCCCTTACGACATTTTAGCAAAAAATGTTTTTCGTAAAAAATGCATTTTCTGACATTTTCTTACATTTACGGGTTTAGTCGGGACTCCTGATGACGTTTTGAGACATCTCCTACAACTACAGCACCAGAATTGTGCTGCTGAAGCAAGTCTGTTTTTTGAATTTTTTTTTCTAAAAAAAAAGTTTTCCCAAAAAAAGCATTTCATGCCATTTTTAGGTTTTGTAGGGACTCCTGATGACGTTTTGAGACATCTCCTACAACTACAGCACCAGAATTGTACTGCTGAAGCAAGTCGGTTTTTTGGCATTTTTACGACAGGGTCCCCCCTTACGACATTTTAGCAAAAAATGTTTTTCGTAAAAAATGCATTTTCTTACATTTTCTTACATTTTCGGGTTTAGTCGGGACTCCTGATGACGTTTTGAGACATCTCCTACAACTACAGCACCAGAATTGTGCTGCTGAAGCAAGTCTGTTTTTTGGAATTTTTACGACAGGGTCTCCCCTTACGACATTTTAGCAAAAAATGTTTTTCTTAAAAAATGCATTTTCTTACATTTTCTTACATTTACGGGTTTAGTCGGGACTCCTGATGACGTTTTGAGACATCTCCTACAACTACAGCACCAGAATTGTGCTGCTGAAGCAAGTCTGTTTTTTGAATTTTTTTTTGTAGAAAAAAAGTTTTCCCAAAAAAAGCATTTTATGCCATTTTTAGGTTTTGTAGGGACTCCTGATGACGTTTTGAGACATCTCCTACAACTACAGCACCAGAATTGTACTGCTGAAGCAAGTCGGTTTTTTGGGATTTTTACGACAGGGTCCCCCCTTACGACATTTTAGCAAAAAATGTTTTTCGTAAAAAATGCATTTTCTTACATTTTCTTACATTTACAGGTTTAGTCGGGACTCCTGATGACGTTTTGAGACATCTCCTACAACTACAGCACCAGAATTGTGCTGCTGAAGCAAGTCTGTTTTTTGAATTTTTTTTTGTAAAAAAAAAGTTTTCCCAAAAAAAGCATTTTATGCCATTTTTAGGTTTTGTAGGGACTCCTGATGACGTTTTGAGACATCTCCTACAACTACAGCACCAGAATTGTGCTGCTGAAGCAAGTCAGTTTTTTGGAATTTTTACGACAGGGTCCCCCTTACGACATTTTAGCAAAAAATGTTTTTCGTAAAAAATGCATTTTCTTACATTTTCTTACATTTACGGGTTTAGTCGGGACTCCTGATGACGCTTTGAGACATCTCCTACAACTACAGCACCAGAATTGTGCTGCTGAAGCAAGTCTGTTTTTTGAATTTTTTTTTGTAAAAAAAAAAGTTTTCCCAAAAAAAGCATTTTATGCCATTTTTAGGTTTTGTAGGGACTCCTGATGACATTTTGAGACATCTCCTACAACTACAGCACCAGAATTGTACTGCTGAAGCAAGTCGGTTTTTTGGCATTTTTACGACAGGGTCCCCCCTTACGACATTTTAGCAAAAAATGTTTTTCTTAAAAAATGCATTTTCTTACATTTTCTTACATTTACGGGTTTAGTCGGGACTCCTGATGACGTTTTGAGACATCTCCTACAACTACAGCACCAGAATTGTGCTGCTGAAGCAAGTCTGTTTTTTGAATTTTTTTTTCTAAAAAAAAAGTTTTCCCAAAAAAAGCATTTCATGCCATTTTTAGGTTTTGTGGGGACTCCTGATGACGTTTTGAGACATCTCCTACAACTACAGCACCAGAATTGTGCTGCTGAAGCAAGTCAGTTTTTTGGAATTTTTACGACAGGGTCCCCCCTTACGACATTTTAGCAAAAAATGTTTTTCGTAAAAAATGCATTTTCTTACATTTTCTTATATTTACGGGTTTAGTCGGGACTCCTGATGACGTTTTGAGACATCTCCTACAACTACAGCACCAGAATTGTGCTGCTGAAGCAAGTCTGTTTTTTGAAATTTTTTTTGTAAAAAAAAAGTTTTCCCAAAAAAAGCATTTTATGCCATTTTTAGGTTTTGTAGGGACTCCTGATGACATTTTAAGACATCTCCTACAACTACAGCATCAGAATTGTGCTGCTGAAGAAAGTCAGTTTTTTGGAATTGTTACGACAGGGTCCCCCCTTACGACATTTTAGCAAAAAATGTTTTTCGTAAAAAATGCATTTTCTTGCATTTTCTTACATTTACGGGTTTAGTCGGGACTCCTGATGACGTTTTGAGACATCTCCTACAACTACAGCACCAGAATTGTGCTGCTGAAGCAAGTCCGTTTTTTGGAATTTTTTTTTGTAAAAAAAAAGTTTTCCCAAAAAAAGCATTTTATGCCATTTTTAGGTTTTGTAGGGACTCCTGATGACGTTTTGAGACATCTCCTACAACTACAGCACCAGAATTGTACTGCTGAAGCAAGTCCGTTTTTTGGCATTTTTACGACAGGGTCCCCCCTTACGACATTTTAGCAAAAAATGTTTTTCGTAAAAAATGCATTTTCTGACATTTTCTTACATTTACGGGTTTAGTCGGGACTCCTGATGACGTTTTGAGACATCTCCTACAACTACAGCACCAGAATTGTGCTGCTGAAGCAAGTCTGTTTTTTGAATTTTTTTTTCTAAAAAAAAAGTTTTCCCAAAAAAAGCATTTCATGCCATTTTTAGGTTTTGTAGGGACTCCTGATGACGTTTTGAGACATCTCCTACAACTACAGCACCAGAATTGTGCTGCTGAAGCAAGTCTGTTTTTTGGAATTTTTACGACAGGGTCTCCCCTTACGACATTTTAGCAAAAAATGTTTTTCTTAAAAAATGCATTTTCTTACATTTTCTTACATTTACGGGTTTAGTCGGGACTCCTGATGACGTTTTGAGACATCTCCTACAACTACAGCACCAGAATTGTGCTGCTGAAGCAAGTCTGTTTTTTGAATTTTTTTTTGTAGAAAAAAAGTTTTCCCAAAAAAAGCATTTTATGCCATTTTTAAGTTTTGTAGGGACTCCTGATGACGTTTTGAGACATCTCCTACAACTACAGCACCAGAATTGTACTGCTGAAGCAAGTCGGTTTTTTGGGATTTTTACGACAGGGTCCCCCCTTACGACATTTTAGCAAAAAATGTTTTTCGTAAAAAATGCATTTTCTTACATTTTCTTACATTTACGGGTTTAGTCGGGACTCCTGATGACGTTTTGAGACATCTCCTACAACTACAGCACCAGAATTGTGCTGCTGAAGCAAGTCTGTTTTTTGAATTTTTTTTTGTAAAAAAAAAGTTTTCCCAAAAAAAGCATTTTATGCCATTTTTAGGTTTTGTAGGGACTCCTGATGACGTTTTGAGACATCTCCTACAACTACAGCACCAGAATTGTGCTGCTGAAGCAAGTCAGTTTTTTGGAATTTTTACGACAGGGTCCCCCTTACGACATTTTAGCAAAAAATGTTTTTCGTAAAAAATGCATTTTCTTACATTTTCTTACATTTACGGGTTTAGTCGGGACTCCTGATGACGCTTTGAGACATCTCCTACAACTACAGCACCAGAATTGTGCTGCTGAAGCAAGTCTGTTTTTTGAAATTTTTTTTGTAAAAAAAAAAGTTTTCCCAAAAAAAGCATTTTATGCCATTTTTAGGTTTTGTAGGGACTCCTGATGACATTTTGAGACATCTCCTACAACTACAGCACCAGAATTGTACTGCTGAAGCAAGTCGGTTTTTTGGCATTTTTACGACAGGGTCCCCCCTTACGACATTTTAGCAAAAAATGTTTTTCTTAAAAAATGCATTTTCTTACATTTTCTTACATTTACGGGTTTAGTCGGGACTCCTGATGACGTTTTGAGACATCTCCTACAACTACAGCACCAGAATTGTGCTGCTGAAGCAAGTCTGTTTTTTGAATTTTTTTTTCTAAAAAAAAAGTTTTCCCAAAAAAAGCATTTCATGCCATTTTTAGGTTTTGTAGGGACTCCTGATGACGTTTTGAGACATCTCCTACAACTACAGCACCAGAATTGTGCTGCTGAAGCAAGTCAGTTTTTTGGAATTTTTACGACAGGGTCCCCCCTTACGACATTTTAGCAAAAAATGTTTTTCGTAAAAAATGCATTTTCTTACATTTTCTTATATTTACGGGTTTAGTCGGGACTCCTGATGACGTTTTGAGACATCTCCTACAACTACAGCACCAGAATTGTGCTGCTGAAGCAAGTCTGTTTTTTGAATTTTTTTTTGTAAAAAAAAAGTTTTCCCAAAAAAAGCATTTTATGCCATTTTTAGGTTTTGTAGGGACTCCTGATGACATTTTAAGACATCTCCTACAACTACAGCATCAGAATTGTGCTGCTGAAGAAAGTCAGTTTTTTGGAATTGTTACGACAGGGTCCCCCCTTACGACATTTTAGCAAAAAATGTTTTTCGTAAAAAATGCATTTTCTTGCATTTTCTTACATTTACGGGTTTAGTCGGGACTCCTGATGACGTTTTGAGACATCTCCTACAACTACAGCACCAGAATTGTGCTGCTGAAGCAAGTCCGTTTTTTGGAATTTTTTTTTGTAAAAAAAAAGTTTTCCCAAAAAAAGCATTTTATGCCATTTTTAGGTTTTGTAGGGACTCCTGATGACGTTTTGAGACATCTCCTACAACTACAGCACCAGAATTGTACTGCTGAAGCAAGTCCGTTTTTTGGCATTTTTACGACAGGGTCCCCCCTTACGACATTTTAGCAAAAAATGTTTTTCGTAAAAAATGCATTTTCTGACATTTTCTTACATTTACGGGTTTAGTCGGGACTCCTGATGACGTTTTGAGACATCTCCTACAACTACAGCACCAGAATTGTGCTGCTGAAGCAAGTCTGTTTTTTGAATTTTTTTTTCTAAAAAAAAAGTTTTCCCAAAAAAAGCATTTCATGCCATTTTTAGGTTTTGTAGGGACTCCTGATGACGTTTTGAGACATCTCCTACAACTACAGCACCAGAATTGTACTGCTGAAGCAAGTCGGTTTTTTGGCATTTTTACGACAGGGTCCCCCCTTACGACATTTTAGCAAAAAATGTTTTTCGTAAAAAATGCATTTTCTTACATTTTCTTACATTTTCGGGTTTAGTCGGGACTCCTGATGACGTTTTGAGACATCTCCTACAACTACAGCACCAGAATTGTGCTGCTGAAGCAAGTCTGTTTTTTGAATTTTTTTTTGTAGAAAAAAAGTTTTCCCAAAAAAAGCATTTTATGCCATTTTTAGGTTTTGTAGGGACTCCTGATGACGTTTTGAGACATCTCCTACAACTACAGCACCAGAATTGTACTGCTGAAGCAAGTCGGTTTTTTGGGATTTTTACGACAGGGTCCCCCCTTACGACATTTTAGCAAAAAATGTTTTTCGTAAAAAATGCATTTTCTTACATTTTCTTACATTTACGGGTTTAGTCGGGACTCCTGATGACGTTTTGAGACATCTCCTACAACTACAGCACCAGAATTGTGCTGCTGAAGCAAGTCTGTTTTTTGAATTTTTTTTTGTAAAAAAAAAGTTTTCCCAAAAAAAGCATTTTATGCCATTTTTAGGTTTTGTAGGGACTCCTGATGACGTTTTGAGACATCTCCTACAACTACAGCACCAGAATTGTGCTGCTGAAGCAAGTCAGTTTTTTGGAATTTTTACGACAGGGTCCCCCTTACGACATTTTAGCAAAAAATGTTTTTCGTAAAAAATGCATTTTCTTACATTTTCTTACATTTACGGGTTTAGTCGGGACTCCTGATGACGCTTTGAGACATCTCCTACAACTACAGCACCAGAATTGTGCTGCTGAAGCAAGTCTGTTTTTTGAATTTTTTTTTGTAAAAAAAAAAGTTTTCCCAAAAAAAGCATTTTATGCCATTTTTAGGTTTTGTAGGGACTCCTGATGACTTTTTGAGACATCTCCTACAACTACAGCACCAGAATTGTACTGCTGAAGCAAGTCGGTTTTTTGGCATTTTTACGACAGGGTCCCCCCTTACGACATTTTAGCAAAAAATGTTTTTCTTACAAAATGCATTTTCTTACATTTTCTTACATTTACGGGTTTAGTCGGGACTCCTGATGACGTTTTGAGACATCTCCTACAACTACAGCACCAGAATTGTGCTGCTGAAGCAAGTCTGTTTTTTGAATTTTTTTTTCTAAAAAAAAAGTTTTCCCAAAAAAAGCATTTCATGCCATTTTTAGGTTTTGTAGGGACTCCTGATGACGTTTTGAGACATCTCCTACAACTACAGCACCAGAATTGTACTGCTGAAGCAAGTCGGTTTTTTGGCATTTTTACGACAGGGTCCCCCCTTACGACATTTTAGCAAAAAATGTTTTTCGTAAAAAATGCATTTTCTTACATTTTGTTATATTTACGGGTTTAGTCGGGACTCCTGATGACGTTTTGAGACATCTCCTACAACTACAGCACCAGAATTGTGCTGCTGAAGCAAGTCTGTTTTTTGAATTTTTTTTTGTAAAAAAAAAAGTTTTCCCAAAAAAAGCATTTTATGCCATTTTTAGGTTTTGTAGGGACTCCTGATGACATTTTAAGACATCTCCTACAACTACAGCATCAGAATTGTGCTGCTGAAGAAAGTCAGTTTTTTGGAATTTTTACGACAGGGTCCCCCCTTACGACATTTTAGCAAAAAATGTTTTTCGTAAAAAATGCATTTTCTTACATTTTCTTACATTTACGGGTTTAGTCGGGACTCCTGATGACGTTTTGAGACATCTCCTACAACTACAGCACCAGAATTGTGCTGCTGAAGCAAGTCTGTTTTTTGAATTTTTTTTTCTAAAAAAAAAGTTTTCCCAAAAAAAGCATTTCATGCCATTTTTAGGTTTTGTAGGGACTCCTGATGACGTTTTGAGACATCTCCTACAACTACAGCACCAGAATTGTACTGCTGAAGCAAGTCGGTTTTTTGGCATTTTTACGACAGGGTCCCCCCTTACGACATTTTAGCAAAAAATGTTTTTCGTAAAAAATGCATTTTCTTACATTTTCTTACATTTTCGGGTTTAGTCGGGACTCCTGATGACGTTTTGAGACATCTCCTACAACTACAGCACCAGAATTGTGCTGCTGAAGCAAGTCTGTTTTTTGAATTTTTTTTTCTAAAAAAAAAGTTTTCCCAAAAAAAGCATTTCATGCCATTTTTAGGTTTTGTAGGGACTCCTGATGACGTTTTGAGACATCTCCTACAACTACAGCACCAGAATTGTGCTGCTGAAGCAAGTCTGTTTTTTGAATTTTTTTTTGTAGAAAAAAAGTTTTCCCAAAAAAAGCATTTTATGCCATTTTTAGGTTTTGTAGGGACTCCTGATGACGTTTTGAGACATCTCCTACAACTACAGCACCAGAATTGTGCTGCTGAAGCAAGTCGGTTTTTTGGGATTTTTACGACAGGGTCCCCCTTACGACATTTTAGCAAAAAATGTTTTTCGTAAAAAATGCATTTTCTTACATTTTCTTACATTTACGGGTTTAGTCGGGACTCCTGATGACGCTTTGAGACATCTCCTACAACTACAGCACCAGAATTGTGCTGCTGAAGCAAGTCTGTTTTTTGAATTTTTTTTTGTAAAAAAAAAAGTTTTCCCAAAAAAAGCATTTTATGCCATTTTTAGGTTTTGTAGGGACTCCTGATGACTTTTTGAGACATCTCCTACAACTACAGCACCAGAATTGTACTGCTGAAGCAAGTCGGTTTTTTGGCATTTTTACGACAGGGTCCCCCCTTACGACATTTTAGCAAAAAATGTTTTTCTTACAAAATGCATTTTCTTACATTTTCTTACATTTACGGGTTTAGTCGGGACTCCTGATGACGTTTTGAGACATCTCCTACAACTACAGCACCAGAATTGTGCTGCTGAAGCAAGTCTGTTTTTTGAATTTTTTTTTCTAAAAAAAAAGTTTTCCCAAAAAAAGCATTTCATGCCATTTTTAGGTTTTGTAGGGACTCCTGATGACGTTTTGAGACATCTCCTACAACTACAGCACCAGAATTGTACTGCTGAAGCAAGTCGGTTTTTTGGCATTTTTACGACAGGGTCCCCCCTTACGACATTTTAGCAAAAAATGTTTTTCGTAAAAAATGCATTTTCTTACATTTTCTTATATTTACGGGTTTAGTCGGGACTCCTGATGACGTTTTGAGACATCTCCTACAACTACAGCACCAGAATTGTGCTGCTGAAGCAAGTCTGTTTTTTGAATTTTTTTTTGTAAAAAAAAAGTTTTCCCAAAAAAAGCATTTTATGCCATTTTTAGGTTTTGTAGGGACTCCTGATGACATTTTAAGACATCTCCTACAACTGCAGCATCAGAATTGTGCTGCTGAAGAAAGTCAGTTTTTTGGAATTTTTACGACAGGGTCCCCCCTTACGACATTTTAGCAAAAAATGTTTTTCGTAAAAAATGCATTTTCTTGCATTTTCTTACATTTACGGGTTTAGTCGGGACTCCTGATGACGTTTTGAGACATCTCCTACAACTACAGCACCAGAATTGTGCTGCTGAAGCAAGTCCGTTTTTTGGAATTTTTTTTTGTAAAAAAAAAGTTTTCCCAAAAAAAGCATTTTATGCCATTTTTAGGTTTTGTAGGGACTCCTGATGACGTTTTGAGACATCTCCTACAACTACAGCACCAGAATTGTACTGCTGAAGCAAGTCGGTTTTTTGGCATTTTTACGACAGGGTCCCCCCTTACGACATTTTAGCAAAAAATGTTTTTCGTAAAAAATGCATTTTCTTACATTTTCTTACATTTTCGGGTTTAGTCGGGACTCCTGATGACGTTTTGAGACATCTCCTACAACTACAGCACCAGAATTGTGCTGCTGAAGCAAGTCTGTTTTTTGGAATTTTTACGACAGGGTCTCCCCTTACGACATTTTAGCAAAAAATGTTTTTCTTAAAAAATGCATTTTCTTACATTTTCTTACATTTACGGGTTTAGTCGGGACTCCTGATGACGTTTTGAGACATCTCCTACAACTACAGCACCAGAATTGTGCTGCTGAAGCAAGTCTGTTTTTTGAATTTTTTTTTGTAGAAAAAAAGTTTTCCCAAAAAAAGCATTTTATGCCATTTTTAGGTTTTGTAGGGACTCCTGATGACGTTTTGAGACATCTCCTACAACTACAGCACCAGAATTGTACTGCTGAAGCAAGTCGGTTTTTTGGGATTTTTACGACAGGGTCCCCCCTTACGACATTTTAGCAAAAAATGTTTTTCGTAAAAAATGCATTTTCTTACATTTTCTTACATTTACGGGTTTAGTCGGGACTCCTGATGACGTTTTGAGACATCTCCTACAACTACAGCACCAGAATTGTGCTGCTGAAGCAAGTCTGTTTTTTGAATTTTTTTTTGTAAAAAAAAAGTTTTCCCAAAAAAAGCATTTTATGCCATTTTTAGGTTTTGTAGGGACTCCTGATGACGTTTTGAGACATCTCCTACAACTACAGCACCAGAATTGTGCTGCTGAAGCAAGTCAGTTTTTTGGAATTTTTACGACAGGGTCCCCCTTACGACATTTTAGCAAAAAATGTTTTTCGTAAAAAATGCATTTTCTTACATTTTCTTACATTTACGGGTTTAGTCGGGACTCCTGATGACGCTTTGAGACATCTCCTACAACTACAGCACCAGAATTGTGCTGCTGAAGCAAGTCTGTTTTTTGAATTTTTTTTTGTAAAAAAAAAAGTTTTCCCAAAAAAAGCATTTTATGCCATTTTTAGGTTTTGTAGGGACTCCTGATGACATTTTGAGACATCTCCTACAACTACAGCACCAGAATTGTACTGCTGAAGCAAGTCGGTTTTTTGGCATTTTTACGACAGGGTCCCCCCTTACGACATTTTAGCAAAAAATGTTTTTCTTAAAAAATGCATTTTCTTACATTTTCTTACATTTACGGGTTTAGTCGGGACTCCTGATGACGTTTTGAGACATCTCCTACAACTACAGCACCAGAATTGTGCTGCTGAAGCAAGTCTGTTTTTTGAATTTTTTTTTCTAAAAAAAAAGTTTTCCCAAAAAAAGCATTTCATGCCATTTTTAGGTTTTGTAGGGACTCCTGATGACGTTTTGAGACATCTCCTACAACTACAGCACCAGAATTGTGCTGCTGAAGAAAGTCAGTTTTTTGGAATTGTTACGACAGGGTCCCCCCTTACGACATTTTAGCAAAAAATGTTTTTCGTAAAAAATGCATTTTCTTGCATTTTCTTACATTTACGGGTTTAGTCGGGACTCCTGATGACGTTTTGAGACATCTCCTACAACTACAGCACCAGAATTGTGCTGCTGAAGCAAGTCCGATTTTTGGAATTTTTTTTTGTAAAAAAAAAGTTTTCCCAAAAAAAGCATTTTATGCCATTTTTAGGTTTTGTAGGGACTCCTGATGACGTTTTGAGACATCTCCTACAACTACAGCACCAGAATTGTACTGCTGAAGCAAGTCCGTTTTTTGGCATTTTTACGACAGGGTCCCCCCTTACGACATTTTAGCAAAAAATGTTTTTCGTAAAAAATGCATTTTCTGACATTTTCTTACATTTACGGGTTTAGTCGGGACTCCTGATGACGTTTTGAGACATCTCCTACAACTACAGCACCAGAATTGTGCTGCTGAAGCAAGTCTGTTTTTTGAATTTTTTTTTCTAAAAAAAAAGTTTTCCCAAAAAAAGCATTTCATGCCATTTTTAGGTTTTGTAGGGACTCCTGATGACGTTTTGAGACATCTCCTACAACTACAGCACCAGAATTGTACTGCTGAAGCAAGTCGGTTTTTTGGCATTTTTACGACAGGGTCCCCCCTTACGACATTTTAGCAAAAAATGTTTTTCGTAAAAAATGCATTTTCTTACATTTTCGGGTTTAGTCGGGACTCCTGATGACGTTTTGAGACATCTCCTACAACTACAGCACCAGAATTGTGCTGCTGAAGCAAGTCTGTTTTTTGAATTTTTTTTTGTAGAAAAAAAGTTTTCCCAAAAAAAGCATTTTATGCCATTTTTAGGTTTTGTAGGGACTCCTGATGACGTTTTGAGACATCTCCTACAACTACAGCACCAGAATTGTGCTGCTGAAGCAAGTCAGTTTTTTGGAATTTTTACGACAGGGTCCCCCCTTACGACATTTTAGCAAAAAATGTTTTTCGTAAAAAATGCATTTTCTTACATTTTCTTACATTTACGGGTTTAGTCGGGACTCCTGATGACGTTTTGAGACATCTCCTACAACTACAGCACCAGAATTGTGCTGCTGAAGCAAGTCTGTTTTTTGAATTTTTTTTTGTAGAAAAAAAGTTTTCCCAAAAAAAGCATTTTATGCCATTTTTAGGTTTTGTAGGGACTCCTGATGACGTTTTGAGACATCTCCTACAACTACAGCACCAGAATTGTACTGCTGAAGCAAGTCGGTTTTTTGGGATTTTTACGACAGGGTCCCCCCTTACGACATTTTAGCAAAAAATGTTTTTCGTAAAAAATGCATTTTCTTAAATTTTCTTACATTTACGGGTTTAGTCGGGACTCCTGATGACGTTTTGAGACATCTCCTACAACTACAGCACCAGAATTGTGCTGCTGAAGCAAGTCTGTTTTTTGAATTTTTTTTTGTAAAAAAAAAGTTTTCCCAAAAAAAGCATTTTATGCCATTTTTAGGTTTTGTAGGGACTCCTGATGACGTTTTGAGACATCTCCTACAACTACAGCACCAGAATTGTGCTGCTGAAGCAAGTCAGTTTTTTGGAATTTTTACGACAGGGTCCCCCTTACGACATTTTAGCAAAAAATGTTTTTCGTAAAAAATGCATTTTCTTACATTTTCTTACATTTACGGGTTTAGTCGGGACTCCTGATGACGCTTTGAGACATCTCCTACAACTACAGCACCAGAATTGTGCTGCTGAAGCAAGTCTGTTTTTTGAATTTTTTTTTGTAAAAAAAAAAGTTTTCCCAAAAAAAGCATTTTATGCCATTTTTAGGTTTTGTAGGGACTCCTGATGACTTTTTGAGACATCTCCTACAACTACAGCACCAGAATTGTGCAGCTGAAGCAAGTCGGTTTTTTGGCATTTTTACGACAGGGTCCCCCCTTACGACATTTTAGCAAAAAATGTTTTTCTTACAAAATGCATTTTCTTACATTTTCTTACATTTACGGGTTTAGTCGGGACTCCTGATGACGTTTTGAGACATCTCCTACAACTACAGCACCAGAATTGTGCTGCTGAAGCAAGTCTGTTTTTTGAATTTTTTTTTCTAAAAAAAAAGTTTTCCCAAAAAAAGCATTTCATGCCATTTTTAGGTTTTGTAGGGACTCCTGATGACGTTTTGAGACATCTCCTACAACTACAGCACCAGAATTGTACTGCTGAAGCAAGTCGGTTTTTTGGCATTTTTACGACAGGGTCCCCCCTTACGACATTTTAGCAAAAAATGTTTTTCGTAAAAAATGCATTTTCTTACATTTTGTTATATTTACGGGTTTAGTCGGGACTCCTGATGACGTTTTGAGACATCTCCTACAACTACAGCACCAGAATTGTGCTGCTGAAGCAAGTCTGTTTTTTGAATTTTTTTTTGTAAAAAAAAAAGTTTTCCCAAAAAAAGCATTTTATGCCATTTTTAGGTTTTGTAGGGACTCCTGATGACATTTTAAGACATCTCCTACAACTACAGCATCAGAATTGTGCTGCTGAAGAAAGTCAGTTTTTTGGAATTTTTACGACAGGGTCCCCCCTTACGAAATTTTAGCAAAAAATGTTTTTCGTAAAAAATGCATTTTCTTGCATTTTCTTACATTTACGGGTTTAGTCGGGACTCCTGATGACGTTTTGAGACATCTCCTACAACTACAGCACCAGAATTGTGCCGCTGAAGCAAGTCCGTTTTTTGGAATTTTTTTTTGTAAAAAAAAAGTTTTCCCAAAAAAAGCATTTTATGCCATTTTTAGGTTTTGTAGGGACTCCTGATGACGTTTTGAGACATCTCCTACAACTACAGCACCAGAATTGTACTGCTGAAGCAAGTCGGTTTTTTGGCATTTTTACGACAGGGTCCCCCCTTACGACATTTTAGCAAAAAATGTTTTTCGTAAAAAATGCATTTTCTTACATTTTCTTATATTTACGGGTTTAGTCGGGACTCCTGATGACGTTTTGAGACATCTCCTACAACTACAGCACCAGAATTGTGCTGCTGAAGCAAGTCTGTTTTTTGAATTTTTTTTTGTAAAAAAAAAGTTTTCCCAAAAAAAGCATTTTATGCCATTTTTAGGTTTTGTAGGGACTCCTGATGACATTTTAAGACATCTCCTACAACTACAGCATCAGAATTGTGCTGCTGAAGAAAGTCAGTTTTTTGGAATTTTTACGACAGGGTCCCCCCTTACGACATTTTAGCAAAAAATGTTTTTCGTAAAAAATGCATTTTCTTGCATTTTCTTACATTTACGGGTTTAGTCGGGACTCCTGATGACGTTTTGAGACATCTCCTACAACTACAGCACCAGAATTGTGCTGCTGAAGCAAGTCCGTTTTTTGGAATTTTTTTTTGTAAAAAAAAAGTTTTCCCAAAAAAAGCATTTTATGCCATTTTTAGGTTTTGTAGGGACTCCTGATGACGTTTTGAGACATCTCCTACAACTACAGCACCAGAATTGTACTGCTGAAGCAAGTCCGTTTTTTGGCATTTTTACGACAGGGTCTCCCCCCTTACGACATTTTAGCAAAAAATGTTTTTCGTAAAAAATGCATTTTCTGACATTTTCTTACATTTACGGGTTTAGTCGGGACTCCTGATGACGTTTTGAGACATCTCCTACAACTACAGCACCAGAATTGTGCTGCTGAAGCAAGTCTGTTTTTTGAATTTTTTTTTCTAAAAAAAAAGTTTTCCCAAAAAAAGCATTTCATGCCATTTTTAGGTTTTGTAGGGACTCCTGATGACGTTTTGAGACATCTCCTACAACTACAGCACCAGAATTGTACTGCTGAAGCAAGTCGGTTTTTTGGCATTTTTACGACAGGGTCCCCCCTTACGACATTTTAGCAAAAAATGTTTTTCGTAAAAAATGCATTTTCTTACATTTTCTTACATTTTCGGGTTTAGTCGGGACTCCTGATGACGTTTTGAGACATCTCCTACAACTACAGCACCAGAATTGTGCTGCTGAAGCAAGTCTGTTTTTTGGAATTTTTACGACAGGGTCTCCCCTTACGACATTTTAGCAAAAAATGTTTTTCTTAAAAAATGCATTTTCTTACATTTTCTTACATTTACGGGTTTAGTCTGGACTCCTGATGACGTTTTGAGACATCTCCTACAACTACAGCACCAGAATTGTGCTGCTGAAGCAAGTCTGTTTTTTGAATTTTTTTTTGTAGAAAAAAAGTTTTCCCAAAAAAAGCATTTTATGCCATTTTTAGGTTTTGTAGGGACTCCTGATGACGTTTTGAGACATCTCCTACAACTACAGCACCAGAATTGTACTGCTGAAGCAAGTCGGTTTTTTGGGATTTTTACGACAGGGTCCCCCCTTACGACATTTTAGCAAAAAATGTTTTTCGTAAAAAATGCATTTTCTTACATTTTCTTACATTTACGGGTTTAGTCGGGACTCCTGATGACGTTTTGAGACATCTCCTACAACTACAGCACCAGAATTGTGCTGCTGAAGCAAGTCTGTTTTTTGAATTTTTTTTTGTAAAAAAAAAGTTTTCCCAAAAAAAGCATTTTATGCCATTTTTAGGTTTTGTAGGGACTCCTGATGACGTTTTGAGACATCTCCTACAACTACAGCACCAGAATTGTGCTGCTGAAGCAAGTCAGTTTTTTGGAATTTTTACGACAGGGTCCCCCTTACGACATTTTAGCAAAAAATGTTTTTCGTAAAAAATGCATTTTCTTACATTTTCTTATATTTACGGGTTTAGTCGGGACTCCTGATGACGTTTTGAGACATCTCCTACAACTACAGCACCAGAATTGTGCTGCTGAAGCAAGTCTGTTTTTTGAATTTTTTTTTGTAAAAAAAAAGTTTTCCCAAAAAAAGCATTTTATGCCATTTTTAGGTTTTGTAGGGACTCCTGATGACATTTTAAGACATCTCCTACAACTACAGCATCAGAATTGTGCTGCTGAAGAAAGTCAGTTTTTTGGAATTGTTACGACAGGGTCCCCCCTTACGACATTTTAGCAAAAAATGTTTTTCGTAAAAAATGCATTTTCTTGCATTTTCTTACATTTACGGGTTTAGTCGGGACTCCTGATGACGTTTTGAGACATCTCCTACAACTACAGCACCAGAATTGTGCTGCTGAAGCAAGTCCGTTTTTTGGAATTTTTTTTTGTAAAAAAAAAGTTTTCCCAAAAAAAGCATTTTATGCCATTTTTAGGTTTTGTAGGGACTCCTGATGACGTTTTGAGACATCTCCTACAACTACAGCACCAGAATTGTACTGCTGAAGCAAGTCCGTTTTTTGGCATTTTTACGACAGGGTCCCCCCTTACGACATTTTAGCAAAAAATGTTTTTCGTAAAAAATGCATTTTCTGACATTTTCTTACATTTACGGGTTTAGTCGGGACTCCTGATGACGTTTTGAGACATCTCCTACAACTACAGCACCAGAATTGTGCTGCTGAAGCAAGTCTGTTTTTTGAATTTTTTTTTCTAAAAAAAAAGTTTTCCCAAAAAAAGCATTTCATGCCATTTTTAGGTTTTGTAGGGACTCCTGATGACGTTTTGAGACATCTCCTACAACTACAGCACCAGAATTGTGCTGCTGAAGCAAGTCGTTTTTTTGGGATTTTTACGACAGGGTCCCCCCTTACGACATTTTAGCAAAAAATGTTTTTCGTAAAAAATGCATTTTCTTACATTTTCTTACATTTACGGGTTTAGTCGGGACTCCTGATGACGTTTTGAGACATCTCCTACAACTACAGCACCAGAATTGTGCTGCTGAAGCAAGTCTGTTTTTTGAATTTTTTTTTGTAAAAAAAAAGTTTTCCCAAAAAAAGCATTTTATGCCATTTTTAGGTTTTGTAGGGACTCCTGATGACGTTTTGAGACATCTCCTACAACTACAGCACCAGAATTGTGCTGCTGAAGCAAGTCAGTTTTTTGGAATTTTTACGACAGGGTCCCCCTTACGACATTTTAGCAAAAAATGTTTTTCGTAAAAAATGCATTTTCTTACATTTTCTTACATTTACGGGTTTAGTCGGGACTCCTGATGACGCTTTGAGACATCTCCTACAACTACAGCACCAGAATTGTGCTGCTGAAGCAAGTCTGTTTTTTGAATTTTTTTTTGTAAAAAAAAAAGTTTTCCCAAAAAAAGCATTTTATGCCATTTTTAGGTTTTGTAGGGACTCCTGATGACTTTTTGAGACATCTCCTACAACTACAGCACCAGAATTGTACTGCTGAAGCAAGTCGTTTTTTTGGCATTTTTACGACAGGGTCCCCCCTTACGACATTTTAGCAAAAAATGTTTTTCTTACAAAATGCATTTTCTTACATTTTCTTACATTTACGGGTTTAGTCGGGACTCCTGATGACGTTTTGAGACATCTCCTACAACTACAGCACCAGAATTGTGCTGCTGAAGCAAGTCTGTTTTTTGAATTTTTTTTTCTAAAAAAAAAGTTTTCCCAAAAAAAGCATTTCATGCCATTTTTAGGTTTTGTAGGGACTCCTGATGACGTTTTGAGACATCTCCTACAACTACAGCACCAGAATTGTACTGCTGAAGCAAGTCGGTTTTTTGGCATTTTTACGACAGGGTCCCCCCTTACGACATTTTAGCAAAAAATGTTTTTCGTAAAAAATGCATTTTCTTACATTTTGTTATATTTACGGGTTTAGTCGGGACTCCTGATGACGTTTTGAGACATCTCCTACAACTACAGCACCAGAATTGTGCTGCTGAAGCAAGTCTGTTTTTTGAATTTTTTTTTGTAAAAAAAAAAGTTTTCCCAAAAAAAGCATTTTATGCCATTTTTAGGTTTTGTAGGGACTCCTGATGACATTTTAAGACATCTCCTACAACTACAGCATCAGAATTGTGCTGCTGAAGAAAGTCAGTTTTTTGGAATTTTTACGACAGGGTCCCCCCTTACGAAATTTTAGCAAAAAATGTTTTTCGTAAAAAATGCATTTTCTTGCATTTTCTTACATTTACGGGTTTAGTCGGGACTCCTGATGACGTTTTGAGACATCTCCTACAACTACAGCACCAGAATTGTGCCGCTGAAGCAAGTCCGTTTTTTGGAATTTTTTTTTGTAAAAAAAAAGTTTTCCCAAAAAAAGCATTTTATGCCATTTTTAGGTTTTGTAGGGACTCCTGATGACGTTTTGAGACATCTCCTACAACTACAGCACCAGAATTGTACTGCTGAAGCAAGTCCGTTTTTTGGCATTTTTACGACAGGGTCCCCCCTTACGACATTTTAGCAAAAAATGTTTTTCTTAAAAAATGCATTTTCTTACATTTTCTTACATTTACGGGTTTAGTCTGGACTCCTGATGACGTTTTGAGACATCTCCTACAACTACAGCACCAGAATTGTGCTGCTGAAGCAAGTCTGTTTTTTGAATTTTTTTTTGTAGAAAAAAAGTTTTCCCAAAAAAAGCATTTTATGCCATTTTTAGGTTTTGTAGGGACTCCTGATGACGTTTTGAGACATCTCCTACAACTACAGCACCAGAATTGTACTGCTGAAGCAAGTCGGTTTTTTGGCATTTTTACGACAGGGTCCCCCCTTACGACATTTTAGCAAAAAATGTTTTTCGTAAAAAATGCATTTTCTTACATTTTCTTACATTTACGGGTTTAGTCGGGACTCCTGATGACGTTTTGAGACATCTCCTACAACTACAGCACCAGAATTGTGCTGCTGAAGCAAGTCTGTTTTTTGAATTTTTTTTTGTAGAAAAAAAGTTTTCCCAAAAAAAGCATTTTATGCCATTTTTAAGTTTTGTAGGGACTCCTGATGACGTTTTGAGACATCTCCTACAACTACAGCACCAGAATTGTACTGCTGAAGCAAGTCGGTTTTTTGGGATTTTTACGACAGGGTCCCCCCTTACGACATTTTAGCAAAAAATGTTTTTCGTAAAAAATGCATTTTCTTACATTTTCTTACATTTACGGGTTTAGTCGGGACTCCTGATGACGTTTTGAGACATCTCCTACAACTACAGCACCAGAATTGTGCTGCTGAAGCAAGTCTGTTTTTTGAATTTTTTTTTGTAAAAAAAAAGTTTTCCCAAAAAAAGCATTTTATGCCATTTTTAGGTTTTGTAGGGACTCCTGATGACGTTTTGAGACATCTCCTACAACTACAGCACCAGAATTGTGCTGCTGAAGCAAGTCAGTTTTTTGGAATTTTTACGACAGGGTCCCCCTTACGACATTTTAGCAAAAAATGTTTTTCGTAAAAAATGCATTTTCTTACATTTTCTTACATTTACGGGTTTAGTCGGGACTCCTGATGACTTTTTGAGACATCTCCTACAACTACAGCACCAGAATTGTACTGCTGAAGCAAGTCGGTTTTTTGGCATTTTTACGACAGGGTCCCCCCTTACGACATTTTAGCAAAAAATGTTTTTCTTACAAAATGCATTTTCTTACATTTTCTTACATTTACGGGTTTAGTCGGGACTCCTGATGACGTTTTGAGACATCTCCTACAACTACAGCACCAGAATTGTGCTGCTGAAGCAAGTCTGTTTTTTGAATTTTTTTTTCTAAAAAAAAAGTTTTCCCAAAAAAAGCATTTCATGCCATTTTTAGGTTTTGTAGGGACTCCTGATGACGTTTTGAGACATCTCCTACAACTACAGCACCAGAATTGTACTGCTGAAGCAAGTCGGTTTTTTGGCATTTTTACGACAGGGTCCCCCCTTACGACATTTTAGCAAAAAATGTTTTTCGTAAAAAATGCATTTTCTTACATTTTCTTATATTTACGGGTTTAGTCGGGACTCCTGATGACGTTTTGAGACATCTCCTACAACTACAGCACCAGAATTGTGCTGCTGAAGCAAGTCTGTTTTTTGAATTTTTTTTTGTAGAAAAAAAGTTTTCCCAAAAAAAGCATTTTATGGCATTTTTAGGTTTTGTAGGGACTCCTGATGACGTTTTGAGACATCTCCTACAACTACAGCACCAGAATTGTACTGCTGAAGCAAGTCGGTTTTTTGGCATTTTTACGACAGGGTCCCCCCTTACGACATTTTAGCAAAAAATGTTTTTCTTAAAAAATGCATTTTCTTACATTTTCTTACATTTACGGGTTTAGTCGGGACTCCTGATGACGTTTTGAGACATCTCCTACAACTACAGCACCAGAATTGTGCTGCTGAAGCAAGTCTGTTTTTTGAATTTTTTTTTCTAAAAAAAAAGTTTTCCCAAAAAAAGCATTTCATGCCATTTTTAGGTTTTGTAGGGACTCCTGATGACGTTTTGAGACATCTCCTAAAACTACAGCACCAGAATTGTACTGCTGAAGCAAGTCGGTTTTTTGGCATTTTTACGACAGGGTCCCCCCTTACGACATTTTAGCAAAAAATGTTTTTCGTAAAAAATGCATTTTCTTACATTTTCGGGTTTAGTCGGGACTCCTGATGACGTTTTGAGACATCTCCTACAACTACAGCACCAGAATTGTGCTGCTGAAACAAGTCAGTTTTTTGGAATTTTTACGACAGGGTCCCCCCTTACGACATTTTAGCAAAAAATGTTTTTCGTAAAAAATGCATTTTCTTACATTTTCTTATATTTACGGGTTTAGTCGGGACTCCTGATGACGTTTTGAGACATCTCCTACAACTACAGCACCAGAATTGTGCTGCTGAAGCAAGTCTGTTTTTTGAATTTTTTTTTGTAAAAAAAAAGTTTTCCCAAAAAAAGCATTTTATGCCATTTTTAGGTTTTGTAGGGACTCCTGATGACATTTTAAGACATCTCCTACAACTACAGCATCAGAATTGTGCTGCTGAAGAAAGTCAGTTTTTTGGAATTTTTACGACAGGGTCCCCCCTTACGACATTTTAGCAAAAAATGTTTTTCGTAAAAAATGCATTTTCTTGCATTTTCTTACATTTACGGGTTTAGTCGGGACTCCTGATGACGTTTTGAGACATCTCCTACAACTACAGCACCAGAATTGTGCTGCTGAAGCAAGTCCGTTTTTTGGAATTTTTTTTTGTAAAAAAAAAGTTTTCCCAAAAAAAGCATTTTATGCCATTTTTAGGTTTTGTAGGGACTCCTGATGACGTTTTGAGACATCTCCTACAACTACAGCACCAGAATTGTACTGCTGAAGCAAGTCGGTTTTTTGGCATTTTTACGACAGGGTCCCCCCTTACGACATTTTAGCAAAAAATGTTTTTCTTAAAAAATGCATTTTCTTACATTTTCTTACATTTACGGGTTTAGTCGGGACTCCTGATGACGTTTTGAGACATCTCCTACAACTACAGCACCAGAATTGTGCTGCTGAAGCAAGTCTGTTTTTTGAATTTTTTTTTCTAAAAAAAAAGTTTTCCCAAAAAAAGCATTTCATGCCATTTTTAGGTTTTGTAGGGACTCCTGATGACGTTTTGAGACATCTCCTAAAACTACAGCACCAGAATTGTACTGCTGAAGCAAGTCGGTTTTTTGGCATTTTTACGACAGGGTCCCCCCTTACGACATTTTAGCAAAAAATGTTTTTCGTAAAAAATGCATTTTCTTACATTTTCGGGTTTAGTCGGGACTCCTGATGACGTTTTGAGACATCTCCTACAACTACAGCACCAGAATTGTGCTGCTGAAGCAAGTCAGTTTTTTGGAATTTTTACGACAGGGTCCCCCCTTACGACATTTTAGCAAAAAATGTTTTTCGTAAAAAATGCATTTTCTTACATTTTCTTATATTTACGGGTTTAGTCGGGACTCCTGATGACGTTTTGAGACATCTCCTACAACTACAGCACCAGAATTGTGCTGCTGAAGCAAGTCTGTTTTTTGAATTTTTTTTTGTAAAAAAAAAGTTTTCCCAAAAAAAGCATTTTATGCCATTTTTAGGTTTTGTAGGGACTCCTGATGACATTTTAAGACATCTCCTACAACTACAGCATCAGAATTGTGCTGCTGAAGAAAGTCAGTTTTTTGGAATTTTTACGACAGGGTCCCCCCTTACGACATTTTAGCAAAAAATGTTTTTCGTAAAAAATGCATTTTCTTGCATTTTCTTACATTTACGGGTTTAGTCGGGACTCCTGATGACGTTTTGAGACATCTCCTACAACTACAGCACCAGAATTGTGCTGCTGAAGCAAGTCCGTTTTTTGGAATTTTTTTTTGTAAAAAAAAAGTTTTCCCAAAAAAAGCATTTTATGCCATTTTTAGGTTTTGTAGGGACTCCTGATGACGTTTTGAGACATCTCCTACAACTACAGCACCAGAATTGTACTGCTGAAGCAAGTCCGTTTTTTGGCATTTTTACGACAGGGTCCCCCCTTACGACATTTTAGCAAAAAATGTTTTTCGTAAAAAATGCATTTTCTGACATTTTCTTACATTTACGGGTTTAGTCGGGACTCCTGATGACGTTTTGAGACATCTCCTACAACTACAGCACCAGAATTGTGCTGCTGAAGCAAGTCTGTTTTTTGAATTTTTTTTTCTAAAAAAAAAGTTTTCCCAAAAAAAGCATTTCATGCCATTTTTAGGTTTTGTAGGGACTCCTGATGACGTTTTGAGACATCTCCTACAACTACAGCACCAGAATTGTACTGCTGAAGCAAGTCGGTTTTTTGGCATTTTTACGACAGGGTCCCCCCTTACGACATTTTAGCAAAAAATGTTTTTCGTAAAAAATGCATTTTCTTACATTTTCTTACATTTTCGGGTTTAGTCGGGACTCCTGATGACGTTTTGAGACATCTCCTACAACTACAGCACCAGAATTGTGCTGCTGAAGCAAGTCTGTTTTTTGAATTTTTTTTTGTAGAAAAAAAGTTTTCCCAAAAAAAGCATTTTATGCCATTTTTAGGTTTTGTAGGGACTCCTGATGACGTTTTGAGACATCTCCTACAACTACAGCACCAGAATTGTACTGCTGAAGCAAGTCTGTTTTTTGGGATTTTTACGACAGGGTCCCCCCTTACGACATTTTAGCAAAAAATGTTTTTCGTACAAAATGCATTTTCTTACATTTTCTTACATTTACGGGTTTAGTCGGGACTCCTGATGACGTTTTGAGACATCTCCTACAACTACAGCACCAGAATTGTGCTGCTGAAGCAAGTCTGTTTTTTGAATTTTTTTTTGTAAAAAAAAAGTTTTCCCAAAAAAAGCATTTTATGCCATTTTTAGGTTTTGTAGGGACTCCTGATGACGTTTTGAGACATCTCCTACAACTACAGCACCAGAATTGTGCTGCTGAACCAAGTCAGTTTTTTGGAATTTTTACGACAGGGTCCCCCTTACGACATTTTAGCAAAAAATGTTTTTCGTAAAAAATGCATTTTCTTACATTTTCTTACATTTACGGGTTTAGTCGGGACTCCTGATGACGCTTTGAGACATCTCCTACAACTACAGCACCAGAATTGTGCTGCTGAAGCAAGTCTGTTTTTTGAATTTTTTTTTGTAAAAAAAAAAGTTTTCCCAAAAAAAGCATTTTATGCCATTTTTAGGTTTTGTAGGGACTCCTGATGACTTTTTGAGACATCTCCTACAACTACAGCACCAGAATTGTACTGCTGAAGCAAGTCGGTTTTTTGGCATTTTTACGACATTTTAGCAAAAAATGTTTTTCTTAAAAAATGCATTTTCTTACATTTCCTTACATTTACGGGTTTAGTCGGGACTCCTGATGACGTTTTGAGACATCTCCTACAACTACAGCACCAAAATTGTGCTGCTGAAGCAAGTCCGTTTTTTGGAATTTTTTTTTGTAAAAAAAAAGTTTTCCCAAAAAAAGCATTTTATGCCATTTTTAGGTTTTGTAGGGACTCCTGGTGACGTTTTGAGACATCTCCTACAACTACAGCACCAGAATTGTACTGCTGAAGCAAGTCCGTTTTTTGCCATTTTTACGACAGGGTCCCCCCTTACGACATTTTAGCAAAAAATGTTTTTTGTAAAAAATGCATTTTCTTACATTTTCTTACATTTACGGGTTTAGTCGGGACTCTTGATGACGTTTTGAGACATCTCCTACAACTACAGCACCAGAATTGTGCTGCTGAAGCAAGTCTGTTTTTTGAATTTTTTTTTGTAGAAAAAAAGTTTTCCCAAAAAAAGCATTTTATGCCATTTTTAGGTTTTGTAGGGACTCCTGATGACGTTTTGAGACATCTCCTACAACTACAGCACCAGAATTGTACTGCTGAAGCAAGTCGGTTTTTTGGGATTTTTACGACAGGGTCCCCCCTTACGACATTTTAGCAAAAAATGTTTTTCGTACAAAATGCATTTTCTTACATTTTCTTACATTTACGGGTTTAGTCGGGACTCCTGATGACGTTTTGAGACATCTCCTACAACTACAGCACCAGAATTGTGCTGCTGAAGCAAGTCTGTTTTTTGAATTTTTTTTTGTAAAAAAAAAGTTTTCCCAAAAAAAGCATTTTATGCCATTTTTAGGTTTTGTAGGGACTCCTGATGACGTTTTGAGACATCTCCTACAACTACAGCACCAGAATTGTGCTGCTGAAGCAAGTCAGTTTTTTGGAATTTTTACGACAGGGTCCCCCTTACGACATTTTAGCAAAAAATGTTTTTCGTAAAAAATGCATTTTCTTACATTTTCTTACATTTACGGGTTTAGTCGGGACTCCTGATGACGCTTTGAGACATCTCCTACAACTACAGCACCAGAATTGTGCTGCTGAAGCAAGTCTGTTTTTTGAATTTTTTTTTGTAAAAAAAAAAGTTTTCCCAAAAAAAGCATTTTATGCCATTTTTAGGTTTTGTAGGGACTCCTGATGACGTTTTGAGACATCTCCTACAACTACAGCACCAGAATTGTACTGCTGAAGCAAGTCCGTTTTTTGCCATTTTTACGACAGGGTCCCCCCTTACGACATTTTAGCAAAAAATGTTTTTTGTAAAAAATGCATTTTCTTACATTTTCTTACATTTACGGGTTTAGTCGGGACTCCTGATGACGTTTTGAGACATCTCCTACAACTACAGCACCAGAATTGTGCTGCTGAAGCAAGTCTGTTTTTTGAAATTTTTTTTGTAAAAAAAGTTTTCCCAAAAAAAGCATTTTATGCCATTTTTAGGTTTTGTAGGGACTCCTGATGACGTTTTGAGACATCTCCTACAACTACAGCACCAGAATTGTGCTGCTGAAGCAAGTCAGTTTTTTGGAATTTTTACGACAGGGTCCCCCCTTACGACATTTTAGCAAAAAATGTTTTTCGTAAAAAATGCATTTTCTTACATTTTCTTATATTTACGGGTTTAGTCGGGACTCCTGATGACGTTTTGAGACATCTCCTACAACTACAGCACCAGAATTGTGCTGCTGAAGCAAGTCCGTTTTTTGGAAAAAATTTTTGGAAAAAAAAAGTTTTCCCAAAAAAAGCATTTTATGCCATTTTTAGGTTTTGTAGGGACTCCTGATGACGTTTTGAGACATCTCCTACAACTACAGCACCAGAATTGTACTGCTGAAGCAAGTCGGTTTTTTGGCATTTTTACGACAGGGTCCCCCCTTACGACATTTTAGCAAAAAATGTTTTTCTTAAAAAATGCATTTTCTTACATTTTCTTACATTTACGGGTTTAGTCGGGACTGCTGATGACGTTTTGAGACATCTCCTACAACTACAGCACCAGAATTGTGCTGCTGAAGCAAGTCCGTTTTTTGGAATTTTTTTTTGTAAAAAAAAAGTTTTCCCAAAAAAAGCATTTTCTGCCATTTTTAGGTTTTGTAGGGACTCCTGATGACGTTTTGAGACATCTCCTACAACTACAGCACCAGAATTGTGCAGCTGAAGCAAGTCAGTTTTTTGGAATTTTTACGACAGGGTCCCCCCTTACGACATTTTAGCAAAAAATGTTTTTCGTAAAAAATGCATTTTCTTACATTTACGGGTTTAGTCGGGACTCCTGATGACGTTTTGAGACATCTCCTACAAATACAGCACCAGAATTGTGCTGCTGAAGCAAGTCCGTTTTTTGGAATTTTTTTTTGTAAAAAAAAAGTTTTCCCAAAAAAAGCATTTTCTGCCATTTTTAGGTTTTGTAGGGACTCCTGATGACGTTTTGAGACATCTTCTACAACTACAGCACCAGAATTGTACTGCTGAAGCAAGTCCGTTTTTTGGCATTTTTACGACAGGGTCCCCCCTTACGACATTTTAGCAAAAAATGTTTTTCGTAAAAAATGCATTTTCTTACATTTTCTTACATTTACGGGTTTAGTCGGGACTCCTGATGACGTTTTGAGACATCTCCTACAACTACAGCACCAGAATTGTGCTGCTGAAGCAAGTCTGTTTTTTGAATTTTTTTTTGTAAAAAAAAAGTTTTCCCAAAAAAAGCATTTTATGCCATTTTTAGGTTTTGTAGGGACTCCTGATGACGTTTTGAGACATCTCCTACAACTACAGCACCAGAATTGTACTGCTGAAGCAAGTCGGTTTTTTGGCATTTTTACGACAGGGTCCCCCCTTACGACATTTTAGCCAAAAAATTTTTTCTTAAAAAATGCATTTTCTTACATTTTCTTACATTTACGGGTTTAGTCGGGACTCCTGATGACGTTTTGAGACATCTCCTACAACTACAGCACCAGAATTGTGCTGCTGAAGCAAGTCCGTTTTTTGGAAAAAATTTTTGTAAAAAAAAAGTTTTCCCAAAAAAAGCATTTTATGCCATTTTTAGGTTTTGTAGGGACTCCTGATGACGTTTTGAGACATCTCCTACAACTACAGCACCAGAATTGTACTGCTGAAGCAAGTCGGTTTTTTGGCATTTTTACGACAGGGTCCCCCCTTACGACATTTTAGCAAAAAATGTTTTTCTTAAAAAATGCATTTTCTTACATTTACGGGTTTAGTCGGGACTCCTGATGACGTTTTGAGACATCTCCTACAAATACAGCACCAGAATTGTGCTGCTGAAGCAAGTCCGTTTTTTGGAAACATTTTTTGTAAAAAAAAAGTTTTCCCAAAAAAAGCATTTTCTGCCATTTTTAGGTTTTGTAGGGACTCCTGATGACGTTTTGAGACATCTCCTACAACTACAGCACCAGAATTGTACTGCTGAAGCAAGTAAGTTTTTTGCCATTTTTACGACAGGGTCCCCCCTTACGACATTTTAGCAAAAAATGTTTTTCGTAAAAAATGCATTTTCTGACATTTTCTTACATTTACGGGTTTAGTCGGGACTCCTGATGACGTTTTGAGACATCTCCTACAACTACAGCACCAGAATTGTGCTGCTGAAGCAAGTCTGTTTTTTGAATTTTTTTTTTTTAAAAAAAAGTTTTCCCAAAAAAAGCATTTTATGCCATTTTTAGGTTTTGTAGGGACTCCTGATGACGTTTTGAGACATCTCCTACAACTACAGCACCAGAATTGTACTGCTGAAGCAAGTCGGTTTTTTGGCATTTTTACGACAGGGTCCCCACTTACGACATTTTAGCAAAAAATGTTTTTCGTAAAAAATGCATTTTCTTACATTTTCTTATAATTACGGGTTTAGTCGGGACTCCTGATGACGTTTTGAGACATCTCCTACAACTACAGCACCAGAATTGTGCTGCTGAAGCAAGTCCGTTTTTTGGAAAAAATTTTTGGAAAAAAAAAGTTTTCCCAAAAAAAGCATTTTATGCCATTTTTAGGTTTTGTAGGGACTCCTGATGACGTTTTGAGACATCTCCTACAACTACAGCACCAGAATTGTACTGCTGAAGCAAGTCGGTTTTTTGGCATTTTTACGACAGGGTCCCCCCTTACGACATTTTAGCAAAAAATGTTTTTCTTAAAAAATGCATTTTCTTACATTTTCTTACATTTACGGGTTTAGTCGGGACTGCTGATGACGTTTTGAGACATCTCCTACAACTACAGCACCAGAATTGTGCTGCTGAAGCAAGTCCGTTTTTTGGAATTTTTTTTTGTAAAAAAAAAGTTTTCCCAAAAAAAGCATTTTCTGCCATTTTTAGGTTTTGTAGGGACTCCTGATGACGTTTTGAGACATCTCCTACAACTACAGCACCAGAATTGTACTGCTGAAGCAAGTCCGTTTTTTGGCATTTTTACGACAGGGTCCCCCCTTACGACATTTTAGCAAAAAATGTTTTTCTTAAAAAATGCATTTTCTTACATTTACGGGTTTAGTCGGGACTCCTGATGACGTTTTGAGACATCTCCTACAAATACAGCACCAGAATTGTGCTGCTGAAGCAAGTCCGTTTTTTGGAAACATTTTTTGTAAAAAAAAAGTTTTCCCAAAAAAAGCATTTTCTGCCATTTTAGGTTTTGTAGGGACTCCTGATGACGTTTTGAGACATCTCCTACAACTACAGCACCAGAATTGTACTGCTGAAGCAAGTAAGTTTTTTGCCATTTTTACGACAGGGTCCCCCCTTACGACATTTTAGCAAAAAATGTTTTTCGTAAAAAATGCATTTTCTGACATTTTCTTACATTTACGGGTTTAGTCGGGACTCCTGATGACGTTTTGAGACATCTCCTACAACTACAGCACCAGAATTGTGCTGCTGAAGCAAGTCTGTTTTTTGAATTTTTTTTTGTAAAAAAAAAGTTTTCCCAAAAAAAGCATTTTATGCCATTTTTAGGTTTTGTAGGGACTCCTGATGACGTTTTGAGACATCTCCTACAACTACAGCACCAGAATTGTGCAGCTGAAGCAAGTCAGTTTTTTGGAATTTTTACGACAGGGTCCCCCCTTACGACATTTTAGCAAAAAATGTTTTTCGTAAAAAATGCATTTTCTTACATTTTCTTACATTTACGGGTTTAGTCGGGACTCCTGATGACGTTTTGAGACATCTCCTACGACTACAGCACCAGAATTGTGCTGCTGAAGCAAGTCTGTTTTTTGAATTTTTTTTTGTAAAAAAAAAGTTTTCCCAAAAAAAGCATGTTATGCCATTTTTAGGTTTTGTAGGGACTCCTGATGACGTTTTGAGACATCTCCTACAACTACAGCACCAGAATTGTACTGCTGAAGCAAGTCGGTTTTTTGGCATTTTTACGACAGGGTCCCCCCTTACGACATTTTAGCAAAAAATGTTTTTCTTAAAAAATGCATTTTCTTACATTTCCTTACATTTACGGGTTTAGTCGGGACTCCTGATGACGTTTTGAGACATCTCCTACTACTACAGCACCAAAATTGTGCTGCTGAAGCAAGTCCGTTTTTTGGAATTTTTTTTTGTAAAAAAAAAGTTTTCCCAAAAAAAGCATTTTATGCCATTTTTAGGTTTTGTAGGGACTCCTGATGACGTTTTGAGACATCTCCTACAACTACAGCACCAGAATTGTACTGCTGAAGCAAGTCCGTTTTTTGCCATTTTTACGACAGGGTCCCCCCTTACGACATTTTAGCAAAAAATGTTTTTTGTAAAAAATGCATTTTCTTACATTTTCTTACATTTACGGGTTTAGTCGGGACTCCTGATGACGTTTTGAGACATCTCCTACAACTACAGCACCAGAATTGTGCTGCTGAAGCAAGTCTGTTTTTTGAAATTTTTTTTGTAAAAAAAGTTTTCCCAAAAAAAGCATTTTATGCCATTTTTAGGTTTTGTAGGGACTCCTGATGACGTTTTGAGACATCTCCTACAACTACAGCACCAGAATTGTGCTGCTGAAGCAAGTCAGTTTTTTGGAATTTTTACGACAGGGTCCCCCCTTACGACATTTTAGCAAAAAATGTTTTTCGTAAAAAATGCATTTTCTTACATTTTCTTATATTTACGGGTTTAGTCGGGACTCCTGATGACGTTTTGAGACATCTCCTACAACTACAGCACCAGAATTGTGCTGCTGAAGCAAGTCCGTTTTTTGGAAAAAAAAAGTTTTCCCAAAAAAAGCATTTTATGCCATTTTTAGGTTTTGTAGGGACTCCTGATGACGTTTTGAGACATCTCCTACAACTACAGCACCAGAATTGTACTGCTGAAGCAAGTCGGTTTTTTGGCATTTTTACGACAGGGTCCCCCCTTACGACATTTTAGCAAAAAATGTTTTTCTTAAAAAATGCATTTTCTTACATTTTCTTACATTTACGGGTTTAGTCGGGACTGCTGATGACGTTTTGAGACATCTCCTACAACTACAGCACCAGAATTGTGCTGCTGAAGCAAGTCCGTTTTTTGGAATTTTTTTTTGTAAAAAAAAAGTTTTCCCAAAAAAAGCATTTTCTGCCATTTTTAGGTTTTGTAGGGACTCCTGATGACGTTTTGAGACATCTCCTACAACTACAGCACCAGAATTGTACTGCTGAAGCAAGTCCGTTTTTTGGCATTTTTACGACAGGGTCCCCCCTTACGACATTTTAGCAAAAAATGTTTTTCGTAAAAAATGCATTTTCTTACATTTACGGGTTTAGTCGGGACTCCTGATGACGTTTTGAGACATCTCCTACAACTACAGCACCAAAATTGTGCTGCTGAAGCAAGTCTGTTTTTTGAATTTTTTTTGTAAAAAAAGTTTTCCCCAAAAAAGCATTTTATGCCATTTTTAGGTTTTGTAGGGACTCCTGATGACGTTTTGAGACATCTCCTACAACTACAGCACCAGAATTGTACTGCTGAAGCAAGTCCGTTTTTTGCCATTTTTACGACAGGGTCCCCCCTTACGACATTTTAGCAAAAAATGTTTTTTGTAAAAAATGCATTTTCTTACATTTTCTTACATTTACGGGTTTAGTCGGGACTCCTGATGACGTTTTGAGACATCTCCTACAACTACAGCACCAGAATTGTGCTGCTGAAGCAAGTCTGTTTTTTGAATTTTTTTTTGTAGAAAAAAAGTTTTCCCAAAAAAAGCATTTTATGCCATTTTTAGGTTTTGTAGGGACTCCTGATGACGTTTTGAGACATCTCCTACAACTACAGCACCAGAATTGTACTGCTGAAGCAAGTCGGTTTTTTGGGATTTTTACGACAGGGTCCCCCCTTACGACATTTTAGCAAAAAATGTTTTTCGTACAAAATGCATTTTCTTACATTTTCTTACATTTACGGGTTTAGTCGGGACTCCTGATGACGTTTTGAGACATCTCCTACAACTACAGCACCAGAATTGTGCTGCTGAAGCAAGTCTGTTTTTTGAAATTTTTTTTGTAAAAAAAAAAGTTTTCCCAAAAAAAGCATTTTATGCCATTTTTAGGTTTTGTAGGGACTCCTGATGACGTTTTGAGACATCTCCTACAACTACAGCACCAGAATTGTGCTGCTGAAGCAAGTCAGTTTTTTGGAATTTTTACGACAGGGTCCCCCTTACGACATTTTAGCAAAAAATGTTTTTCGTAAAAAATGCATTTTCTTACATTTTCTTACATTTACGGGTTTAGTCGGGACTCCTGATGACGCTTTGAGACATCTCCTACAACTACAGCACCAGAATTGTGCTGCTGAAGCAAGTCTGTTTTTTGAATTTTTTTTTGTAAAAAAAAAAGTTTTCCCAAAAAAAGCATTTTATGCCATTTTTAGGTTTTGTAGGGACTCCTGATGACGTTTTGAGACATCTCCTACAACTACAGCACCAGAATTGTACTGCTGAAGCAAGTCCGTTTTTTGCCATTTTTACGACAGGGTCCCCCCTTACGACATTTTAGCAAAAAATGTTTTTTGTAAAAAATGCATTTTCTTACATTTTCTTACATTTACGGGTTTAGTCGGGACTCCTGATGACGTTTTGAGACATCTCCTACAACTACAGCACCAGAATTGTGCTGCTGAAGCAAGTCTGTTTTTTGAAATTTTTTTTGTAAAAAAAGTTTTCCCAAAAAAAGCATTTTATGCCATTTTTAGGTTTTGTAGGGACTCCTGATGACGTTTTGAGATATCTCCTACAACTACAGCACCAGAATTGTGCTGCTGAAGCAAGTCAGTTTTTTGGAATTTTTACGACAGGGTCCCCCCTTACGACATTTTAGCAAAAAATGTTTTTCGTAAAAAATGCATTTTCTTACATTTTCTTATATTTACGGGTTTAGTCGGGACTCCTGATGACGTTTTGAGACATCTCCTACAACTACAGCACCAGAATTGTGCTGCTGAAGCAAGTCCGTTTTTTGGAAAAAAATTTTGGAAAAAAAAAGTTTTCCCAAAAAAAGCATTTTATGCCATTTTTAGGTTTTGTAGGGACTCCTGATGACGTTTTGAGACATCTCCTACAACTACAGCACCAGAATTGTACTGCTGAAGCAAGTCGGTTTTTTGGCATTTTTACGACAGGGTCCCCCCTTACGACATTTTAGCAAAAAATGTTTTTCTTAAAAAATGCATTTTCTTACATTTTCTTACATTTACGGGTTTAGTCGGGACTGCTGATGACGTTTTGAGACATCTCCTACAACTACAGCACCAGAATTGTGCTGCTGAAGCAAGTCCGTTTTTTGGAATTTTTTTTTGTAAAAAAAAAGTTTTCCCAAAAAAAGCATTTTCTGCCATTTTTAGGTTTTGTAGGGACTCCTGATGACGTTTTGAGACATCTCCTACAACTACAGCACCAGAATTGTACTGCTGAAGCAAGTCCGTTTTTTGGCATTTTTACGACAGGGTCCCCCCTTACGACATTTTAGCAAAAAATGTTTTTTGTAAAAAATGCATTTTCTTACATTTACGGGTTTAGTCGGGACTCCTGATGACGTTTTGAGACATCTCCTACAACTACAGCACCAGAATTGTGCTGCTGAAGCAAGTCTGTTTTTTGAGGTTTTTTTTGTAAAAAAAAAGTTTTCCCAAAAAAAGCATTTTATGCCATTTTTAGGTTTTGTAGGGACTCCTGATGACGTTTTGAGACATCTCCTACAACTACAGCACCAGAATTGTGCAGCTGAAGCAAGTCAGTTTTTTGGAATTTTTACGACAGGGTCCCCCCTTACGACATTTTAGCAAAAAATGTTTTTCGTAAAAAATGCATTTTCTTACATTTACGGGTTTAGTCGGGACTCCTGATGACGTTTTGAGACATCTCCTACAAATACAGCACCAGAATTGTGCTGCTGAAGCAAGTCCGTTTTTTGGAATTTTTTTTTGTAAAAAAAAAGTTTTCCCAAAAAAAGCATTTTCTGCCATTTTTAGGTTTTGTAGGGACTCCTGATGACGTTTTGAGACATCTTCTACAACTACAGCACCAGAATTGTACTGCTGAAGCAAGTCCGTTTTTTGGCATTTTTACGACAGGGTCCCCCCTTACGACATTTTAGCAAAAAATGTTTTTCGTAAAAAATGCATTTTCTTACATTTTCTTACATTTACGGGTTTAGTCGGGACTCCTGATGACGTTTTGAGACATCTCCTACAACTACAGCACCAGAATTGTGCTGCTGAAGCAAGTCTGTTTTTTGAATTTTTTTTTGTAAAAAAAAAGTTTTCCCAAAAAAAGCATTTTATGCCATTTTTAGGTTTTGTAGGGACTCCTGATGACGTTTTGAGACATCTCCTACAACTACAGCACCAGAATTGTACTGCTGAAGCAAGTCGGTTTTTTGGCATTTTTACGACAGGGTCCCCCCTTACGACATTTTAGCCAAAAAATTTTTTCTTAAAAAATGCATTTTCTTACATTTTCTTACATTTACGGGTTTAGTCGGGACTCCTGATGACGTTTTGAGACATCTCCTACAACTACAGCACCAGAATTGTGCTGCTGAAGCAAGTCCGTTTTTTGGAAAAAATTTTTGTAAAAAAAAAGTTTTCCCAAAAAAAGCATTTTATGCCATTTTTAGGTTTTGTAGGGACTCCTGATGACGTTTTGAGACATCTCCTACAACTACAGCACCAGAATTGTACTGCTGAAGCAAGTCGGTTTTTTGGCATTTTTACGACAGGGTCCCCCCTTACGACATTTTAGCAAAAAATGTTTTTCTTAAAAAATGCATTTTCTTACATTTACGGGTTTAGTCGGGACTCCTGATGACGTTTTGAGACATCTCCTACAAATACAGCACCAGAATTGTGCTGCTGAAGCAAGTCCGTTTTTTGGAAACATTTTTTGTAAAAAAAAAGTTTTCCCAAAAAAAGCATTTTCTGCCATTTTTAGGTTTTGTAGGGACTCCTGATGACGTTTTGAGACATCTCCTACAACTACAGCACCAGAATTGTACTGCTGAAGCAAGTAAGTTTTTTGCCATTTTTACGACAGGGTCCCCCCTTACGACATTTTAGCAAAAAATGTTTTTCGTAAAAAATGCATTTTCTGACATTTTCTTACATTTACGGGTTTAGTCGGGACTCCTGATGACGTTTTGAGACATCTCCTACAACTACAGCACCAGAATTGTGCTGCTGAAGCAAGTCTGTTTTTTGAATTTTTTTTTGTAAAAAAAAAGTTTTCCCAAAAAAAGCATTTTATGCCATTTTTAGGTTTTGTAGGGACTCCTGATGACGTTTTGAGACATCTCCTACAACTACAGCACCAGAATTGTGCAGCTGAAGCAAGTCAGTTTTTTGGAATTTTTACGACAGGGTCCCCCCTTACGACATTTTAGCAAAAAATGTTTTTCGTAAAAAATGCATTTTCTTACATTTTCTTATATTTACGGGTTTAGTCGGGACTCCTGATGACGTTTTGAGACATCTCCTACAACTACAGCACCAGAATTGTGCTGCTGATGCAAGTCCGTTTTTTGGAAAAAATTTTTGGAAAAAAAAAGTTTTCCCAAAAAAAGCATTTTATGCCATTTTTAGGTTTTGTAGGGACTCCTGATGACGTTTTGAGACATCTCCTACAACTACAGCACCAGAATTGTACTGCTGAAGCAAGTCGGTTTTTTGGCATTTTTACGACAGGGTCCCCCCTTACGACATTTTAGCAAAAAATGTTTTTCGTAAAAAATGCATTTTCTTACATTTTCTTATATTTACGGGTTTAGTCGGGACTCCTGATGACGTTTTGAGACATCTCCTACAACTACAGCACCAGAATTGTGCTGCTGAAGCAAGTCCGTTTTTTGGAAAAAAATTTTGTAAAAAAAAAGTTTTCCCAAAAAAAGCATTTTATGCCATTTTTAGGTTTTGTAGGGACTCCTGATGACGTTTTGAGACATCTCCTACAACTACAGCACCAGAATTGTACTGCTGAAGCAAGTCGGTTTTTTGGCATTTTTACGACAGGGTCCCCCCTTACGACATTTTAGCAAAAAATGTTTTTCTTAAAAAATGCATTTTCTTACATTTTCTTACATTTACGGGTTTAGTCGGGACTGCTGATGACGTTTTGAGACATCTCCTACAACTACAGCACCAGAATTGTGCTGCTGAAGCAAGTCCGTTTTTTGGAATTTTTTTTTGTAAAAAAAAAGTTTTCCCAAAAAAAGCATTTTCTGCCATTTTTAGGTTTTGTAGGGACTCCTGATGACGTTTTGAGACATCTCCTACAACTACAGCACCAGAATTGTACTGCTGAAGCAAGTCCGTTTTTTGGCATTTTTACGACAGGGTCCCCCCTTACGACATTTTAGCAAAAAATGTTTTTCTTAAAAAATGCATTTTCTTACATTTACGGGTTTAGTCGGGACTCCTGATGACGTTTTGAGACATCTCCTACAAATACAGCACCAGAATTGTGCTGCTGAAGCAAGTCCGTTTTTTGGAAACATTTTTTGTAAAAAAAAAGTTTTCCCAAAAAAAGCATTTTCTGCCATTTTTAGGTTTTGTAGGGACTCCTGATGACGTTTTGAGACATCTCCTACAACTACAGCACCAGAATTGTACTGCTGAAGCAAGTAAGTTTTTTGCCATTTTTACGACAGGGTCCCCCCTTACGACATTTTAGCAAAAAATGTTTTTCGTAAAAAATGCATTTTCTGACATTTTCTTACATTTACGGGTTTAGTCGGGACTCCTGATGACGTTTTGAGACATCTCCTACAACTACAGCACCAGAATTGTGCTGCTGAAGCAAGTCTGTTTTTTGAATTTTTTTTTGTAAAAAAAAAGTTTTCCCAAAAAAAGCATTTTATGCCATTTTTAGGTTTTGTAGGGACTCCTGATGACGTTTTGAGACATCTCCTACAACTACAGCACCACAATTGTGCAGCTGAAGCAAGTCAGTTTTTTGGAATTTTTACGACAGGGTCCCCCCTTACGACATTTTAGCAAAAAATGTTTTTCGTAAAAAATGCATTTTCTTACATTTTCTTACATTTACGGGTTTAGTCGGGACTCCTGATGACGTTTTGAGACATCTCCTACGACTACAGCACCAGAATTGTGCTGCTGAAGCAAGTCTGTTTTTTGAATTTTTTTTTGTAAAAAAAAAGTTTTCCCAAAAAAAGCATGTTATGCCATTTTTAGGTTTTGTAGGGACTCCTGATGACGTTTTGAGACATCTCCTACAACTACAGCACCAGAATTGTACTGCTGAAGCAAGTCGGTTTTTTGGCATTTTTACGACAGGGTCCCCCCTTACGACATTTTAGCAAAAAATGTTTTTCTTAAAAAATGCATTTTCTTACATTTCCTTACATTTACGGGTTTAGTCGGGACTCCTGATGACGTTTTGAGACATCTCCTACTACTACAGCACCAAAATTGTGCTGCTGAAGCAAGTCCGTTTTTTGGAATTTTTTTTTGTAAAAAAAAAGTTTTCCCAAAAAAAGCATTTTATGCCATTTTTAGGTTTTGTAGGGACTCCTGATGACGTTTTGAGACATCTCCTACAACTACAGCACCAGAATTGTACTGCTGAAGCAAGTCCGTTTTTTGCCATTTTTACGACAGGGTCCCCCCTTACGACATTTTAGCAAAAAATGTTTTTTGTAAAAAATGCATTTTCTTACATTTTCTTACATTTACGGGTTTAGTCGGGACTCCTGATGACGTTTTGAGACATCTCCTACAACTACAGCACCAGAATTGTGCTGCTGAAGCAAGTCTGTTTTTTGAAATTTTTTTTGTAAAAAAAGTTTTCCCAAAAAAAGCATTTTATGCCATTTTTAGGTTTTGTAGGGACTCCTGATGACGTTTTGAGACATCTCCTACAACTACAGCACCAGAATTGTGCTGCTGAAGCAAGTCAGTTTTTTGGAATTTTTACGACAGGGTCCCCCCTTACGACATTTTAGCAAAAAATGTTTTTCGTAAAAAATGCATTTTCTTACATTTTCTTATATTTACGGGTTTAGTCGGGACTCCTGATGACGTTTTGAGACATCTCCTACAACTACAGCACCAGAATTGTGCTGCTGAAGCAAGTCCGTTTTTTGGAAAAAAAATTTGGAAAAAAAAAGTTTTCCCAAAAAAAGCATTTTATGCCATTTTTAGGTTTTGTAGGGACTCCTGATGACGTTTTGAGACATCTCCTACAACTACAGCACCAGAATTGTACTGCTGAAGCAAGTCGGTTTTTTGGCATTTTTACGACAGGGTCCCCCCTTACGACATTTTAGCAAAAAATGTTTTTCTTAAAAAATGCATTTTCTTACATTTTCTTACATTTACGGGTTTAGTCGGGACTGCTGATGACGTTTTGAGACATCTCCTACAACTACAGCACCAGAATTGTGCTGCTGAAGCAAGTCCGTTTTTTGGAATTTTTTTTTGTAAAAAAAAAGTTTTCCCAAAAAAAGCATTTTCTGCCATTTTTAGGTTTTGTAGGGACTCCTGATGACGTTTTGAGACATCTCCTACAACTACAGCACCAGAATTGTACTGCTGAAGCAAGTCCGTTTTTTGGCATTTTTACGACAGGGTCCCCCCTTACGACATTTTAGCAAAAAATGTTTTTCGTAAAAAATGCATTTTCTTACATTTTCTTACATTTACGGGTTTAGTCGGGACTCCTGATGACGTTTTGAGACATCTCCTACAACTACAGCACCAGAATTGTGCTGCTGAAGCAAGTCCGTTTTTTGGAAAAAATTTTTGTAAAAAAAAAGTTTTCCCAAAAAAAGCATTTTATGCCATTTTTAGGTTTTGTAGGGACTCCTGATGACGTTTTGAGACATCTCCTACAACTACAGCACCAGAATTGTACTGCTGAAGCAAGTCCGTTTTTTGCCATTTTTACGACAGGGTCCCCCCTTACGACATTTTAGCAAAAAATGTTTTTCGTAAAAAATGCATTTTCTTACATTTACGGGTTTAGTCGGGACTCCTGATGACGTTTTGAGACATCTCCTACAACTACAGCACCAAAATTGTGCTGCTGAAGCAAGTCTGTTTTTTGAATTTTTTTTGTAAAAAAAGTTTTCCCCAAAAAAGCATTTTATGCCATTTTTAGGTTTTGTAGGGACTCCTGATGACGTTTTGAGACATCTCCTACAACTACAGCACCAGAATTGTACTGCTGAAGCAAGTCCGTTTTTTGCCATTTTTACGACAGGGTCCCCCCTTACGACATTTTAGCAAAAAATGTTTTTTGTAAAAAATGCATTTTCTTACATTTTCTTACATTTACGGGTTTAGTCGGGACTCCTGATGACGTTTTGAGACATCTCCTACAACTACAGCACCAGAATTGTGCTGCTGAAGCAAGTCTGTTTTTTGAATTTTTTTTTGTAGAAAAAAAGTTTTCCCAAAAAAAGCATTTTATGCCATTTTTAGGTTTTGTAGGGACTCCTGATGACGTTTTGAGACATCTCCTACAACTACAGCACCAGAATTGTACTGCTGAAGCAAGTCGGTTTTTTGGGATTTTTACGACAGGGTCCCCCCTTACGACATTTTAGCAAAAAATGTTTTTCGTACAAAATGCATTTTCTTACATTTTCTTACATTTACGGGTTTAGTCGGGACTCCTGATGACGCTTTGAGACATCTCCTACAACTACAGCACCAGAATTGTGCTGCTGAAGCAAGTCTGTTTTTTGAATTTTTTTTTGTAAAAAAAAAAGTTTTCCCAAAAAAAGCATTTTATGCCATTTTTAGGTTTTGTAGGGACTCCTGATGACGTTTTGAGACATCTCCTACAACTACAGCACCAGAATTGTACTGCTGAAGCAAGTCCGTTTTTTGCCATTTTTACGACAGGGTCCCCCCTTACGACATTTTAGCAAAAAATGTTTTTTGTAAAAAATGCATTTTCTTACATTTTCTTACATTTACGGGTTTAGTCGGGACTCCTGATGACGTTTTGAGACATCTCCTACAACTACAGCACCAGAATTGTGCTGCTGAAGCAAGTCCGTTTTTTGGAAAAAATTTTTGTAAAAAAAAAGTTTTCCCAAAAAAAGCATTTTATGCCATTTTTAGGTTTTGTAGGGACTCCTGATGACGTTTTGAGACATCTCCTACAACTACAGCACCAGAATTGTACTGCTGAAGCAAGTCCGTTTTTTGCCATTTTTACGACAGGGTCCCCCCTTACGACATTTTAGCAAAAAATGTTTTTCGTAAAAAATGCATTTTCTTACATTTACGGGTTTAGTCGGGACTCCTGATGACGTTTTGAGACATCTCCTACAACTACAGCACCAGAATTGTGCTGCTGAAGCAAGTCTGTTTTTTGAGGTTTTTTTTGTAAAAAAAAAGTTTTCCCAAAAAAAGCATTTTATGCCATTTTTAGGTTTTGTAGGGACTCCTGATGACGTTTTGAGACATCTCCTACAACTACAGCACCAGAATTGTGCAGCTGAAGCAAGTCAGTTTTTTGGAATTTTTACGACAGGGTCCCCCCTTACGACATTTTAGCAAAAAATGTTTTTCGTAAAAAATGCATTTTCTTACATTTACGGGTTTAGTCGGGACTCCTGATGACGTTTTGAGACATCTCCTACAAATACAGCACCAGAATTGTGCTGCTGAAGCAAGTCCGTTTTTTGGAATTTTTTTTTGTAAAAAAAAAGTTTTCCCAAAAAAAGCATTTTCTGCCATTTTTAGGTTTTGTAGGGACTCCTGATGACGTTTTGAGACATCTTCTACAACTACAGCACCAGAATTGTACTGCTGAAGCAAGTCCGTTTTTTGGCATTTTTACGACAGGGTCCCCCCTTACGACATTTTAGCAAAAAATGTTTTTCGTAAAAAATGCATTTTCTTACATTTTCTTACATTTACGGGTTTAGTCGGGACTCCTGATGACGTTTTGAGACATCTCCTACAACTACAGCACCAGAATTGTGCTGCTGAAGCAAGTCTGTTTTTTGAATTTTTTTTTGTAAAAAAAAAGTTTTCCCAAAAAAAGCATTTTATGCCATTTTTAGGTTTTGTAGGGACTCCTGATGACGTTTTGAGACATCTCCTACAACTACAGCACCAGAATTGTACTGCTGAAGCAAGTCGGTTTTTTGGCATTTTTACGACAGGGTCCCCCCTTACGACATTTTAGCCAAAAAATTTTTTCTTAAAAAATGCATTTTCTTACATTTTCTTACATTTACGGGTTTAGTCGGGACTCCTGATGACGTTTTGAGACATCTCCTACAACTACAGCACCAGAATTGTGCTGCTGAAGCAAGTCCGTTTTTTGGAAAAAATTTTTGTAAAAAAAAAGTTTTCCCAAAAAAAGCATTTTATGCCATTTTTAGGTTTTGTAGGGACTCCTGATGACGTTTTGAGACATCTCCTACAACTACAGCACCAGAATTGTACTGCTGAAGCAAGTCGGTTTTTTGGCATTTTTACGACAGGGTCCCCCCTTACGACATTTTAGCAAAAAATGTTTTTCTTAAAAAATGCATTTTCTTACATTTACGGGTTTAGTCGGGACTCCTGATGACGTTTTGAGACATCTCCTACAAATACAGCACCAGAATTGTGCTGCTGAAGCAAGTCCGTTTTTTGGAAACATTTTTTGTAAAAAAAAAGTTTTCCCAAAAAAAGCATTTTCTGCCATTTTTAGGTTTTGTAGGGACTCCTGATGACGTTTTGAGACATCTCCTACAACTACAGCACCAGAATTGTACTGCTGAAGCAAGTAAGTTTTTTGCCATTTTTACGACAGGGTCCCCCCTTACGACATTTTAGCAAAAAATGTTTTTCGTAAAAAATGCATTTTCTGACATTTTCTTACATTTACGGGTTTAGTCGGGACTCCTGATGACGTTTTGAGACATCTCCTACAACTACAGCACCAGAATTGTGCTGCTGAAGCAAGTCTGTTTTTTGAATTTTTTTTTGTAAAAAAAAAGTTTTCCCAAAAAAAGCATTTTATGCCATTTTTAGGTTTTGTAGGGACTCCTGATGACGTTTTGAGACATCTCCTACAACTACAGCACCAGAATTGTGCAGCTGAAGCAAGTCAGTTTTTTGGAATTTTTACGACAGGGTCCCCCCTTACGACATTTTAGCAAAAAATGTTTTTCGTAAAAAATGCATTTTCTTACATTTTCTTATATTTACGGGTTTAGTCGGGACTCCTGATGACGTTTTGAGACATCTCCTACAACTACAGCACCAGAATTGTGCTGCTGATGCAAGTCCGTTTTTTGGAAAAAATTTTTGGAAAAAAAAAGTTTTCCCAAAAAAAGCATTTTATGCCATTTTTAGGTTTTGTAGGGACTCCTGATGACGTTTTGAGACATCTCCTACAACTACAGCACCAGAATTGTACTGCTGAAGCAAGTCGGTTTTTTGGCATTTTTACGACAGGGTCCCCCCTTACGACATTTTAGCAAAAAATGTTTTTCGTAAAAAATGCATTTTCTTACATTTTCTTATATTTACGGGTTTAGTCGGGACTCCTGATGACGTTTTGAGACATCTCCTACAACTACAGCACCAGAATTGTGCTGCTGAAGCAAGTCCGTTTTTTGGAAAAAAATTTTGTAAAAAAAAAGTTTTCCCAAAAAAAGCATTTTATGCCATTTTTAGGTTTTGTAGGGACTCCTGATGACGTTTTGAGACATCTCCTACAACTACAGCACCAGAATTGTACTGCTGAAGCAAGTCGGTTTTTTGGCATTTTTACGACAGGGTCCCCCCTTACGACATTTTAGCAAAAAATGTTTTTCTTAAAAAATGCATTTTCTTACATTTTCTTACATTTACGGGTTTAGTCGGGACTGCTGATGACGTTTTGAGACATCTCCTACAACTACAGCACCAGAATTGTGCTGCTGAAGCAAGTCCGTTTTTTGGAATTTTTTTTTGTAAAAAAAAAGTTTTCCCAAAAAAAGCATTTTCTGCCATTTTTAGGTTTTGTAGGGACTCCTGATGACGTTTTGAGACATCTCCTACAACTACAGCACCAGAATTGTACTGCTGAAGCAAGTCCGTTTTTTGGCATTTTTACGACAGGGTCCCCCCTTACGACATTTTAGCAAAAAATGTTTTTCTTAAAAAATGCATTTTCTTACATTTACGGGTTTAGTCGGGACTCCTGATGACGTTTTGAGACATCTCCTACAAATACAGCACCAGAATTGTGCTGCTGAAGCAAGTCCGTTTTTTGGAAACATTTTTTGTAAAAAAAAAGTTTTCCCAAAAAAAGCATTTTCTGCCATTTTTAGGTTTTGTAGGGACTCCTGATGACGTTTTGAGACATCTCCTACAACTACAGCACCAGAATTGTACTGCTGAAGCAAGTAAGTTTTTTGCCATTTTTACGACAGGGTCCCCCCTTACGACATTTTAGCAAAAAATGTTTTTCGTAAAAAATGCATTTTCTGACATTTTCTTACATTTACGGGTTTAGTCGGGACTCCTGATGACGTTTTGAGACATCTCCTACAACTACAGCACCAGAATTGTGCTGCTGAAGCAAGTCTGTTTTTTGAATTTTTTTTTGTAAAAAAAAGTTTTCCCAAAAAAAGCATTTTATGCCATTTTTAGGTTTTGTAGGGACTCCTGATGACGTTTTGAGACATCTCCTACAACTACAGCACCAGAATTGTGCAGCTGAAAGCAAGTCAGTTTTTTGAATTTTTACGACAGGGTCCCCCCTTACGACATTTTAGCAAAAAATGTTTTTCGTAAAAAATGCATTTTCTTACATTTTCTTACATTTACGGGTTTTAGTCGGGACTCCTGATGACGTTTTGAGACATCTCCTACGACTACAGCACCAGAATTGTGCTGCTGAAGCAAGTCTGTTTTTTTGAATTTTTTTTGTAAAAAAAGTTTTCCCAAAAAAAGCATGTTATGCCATTTTTAGGTTTTGTAGGGGACTCCTGATGACGTTTTGAGACATCTCCTACAACTACAGCACCAGAATTGTACTGCTGAAGCAAGTCGGTTTTTTGGCATTTTTACGACAGGGTCCCCCCTTACGACATTTTAGCAAAAATGTTTTTCTTAAAAAATGCATTTTCTTACATTTCCTTACATTTACGGGTTTAGTCGGGACTCCTGATGACGTTTTGAGACATCTCCTACTACTACAGCACCAGAATTGTGCTGCTGAAGCAAGTCCGTTTTTGGAATTTTTTTTTGTAAAAAAAAAGTTTTCCCAAAAAAAGCATTTTATGCCATTTTTAGGTTTTGTAGGGACTCCTGATGACGTTTTGAGACATCTCCTACAACTACAGCACCAGAATTGTACTGCTGAAGCAAGTCCGTTTTTTGCCATTTTTACGACAGGGTCCCCCCTTACGACATTTTAGCAAAAAAATGTTTTTTGTAAAAAATGCATTTTCTTACATTTTCTTACATTTACGGGTTTAGTCGGGACTCCTGATGACGTTTTGAGACATCTCCTACAACTACAGCACCAGAATTGTGCTGCTGAAGCAAGTCTGTTTTTTGAATTTTTTTTTGTAAAAAAAGTTTTCCCAAAAAAGCATTTTATGCCATTTTTAGGTTTTGTAGGGACTCCTGATGACGTTTTGAGACATCTCCTACAACTACAGCACCAGAATTGTGCTGCTGAAGCAAGTCAGTTTTTTGGAATTTTTACGACAGGGTCCCCCCTTACGACATTTTAGCAAAAAATGTTTTTCGTAAAAAATGCATTTTCTTACATTTTCTTATATTTACGGGTTTAGTCGGGACTCCTGATGACGTTTTGAGACATCTCCTACAACTACAGCACCAGAATTGTGCTGCTGAAGCAAGTCCGTTTTTTGGAAAAAAAATTTGGAAAAAAAAAGTTTTCCCAAAAAAAGCATTTTATGCCATTTTTAGGTTTTGTAGGGACTCCTGATGACGTTTTGAGACATCTCCTACAACTACAGCACCAGAATTGTACTGCTGAAGCAAGTCGGTTTTTTGGCATTTTTACGACAGGGTCCCCCCTTACGACATTTTAGCAAAAAATGTTTTTCTTAAAAAATGCATTTTCTTACATTTTCTTACATTTACGGGTTTAGTCGGGACTGCTGATGACGTTTTGAGACATCTCCTACAACTACAGCACCAGAATTGTGCTGCTGAAGCAAGTCCGTTTTTTGGAATTTTTTTTTGTAAAAAAAAAGTTTTCCCAAAAAAAGCATTTTCTGCCATTTTTAGGTTTTGTAGGGACTCCTGATGACGTTTTGAGACATCTCCTACAACTACAGCACCAGAATTGTACTGCTGAAGCAAGTCCGTTTTTTGGCATTTTTACGACAGGGTCCCCCCTTACGACATTTTAGCAAAAAATGTTTTTCGTAAAAAATGCATTTTCTTACATTTTCTTACATTTACGGGTTTAGTCGGGACTCCTGATGACGTTTTGAGACATCTCCTACAACTACAGCACCAGAATTGTGCTGCTGAAGCAAGTCCGTTTTTTGGAAAAAATTTTTGTAAAAAAAAAGTTTTCCCAAAAAAAGCATTTTATGCCATTTTTAGGTTTTGTAGGGACTCCTGATGACGTTTTGAGACATCTCCTACAACTACAGCACCAGAATTGTACTGCTGAAGCAAGTCCGTTTTTTGCCATTTTTACGACAGGGTCCCCCCTTACGACATTTTAGCAAAAAATGTTTTTCGTAAAAAATGCATTTTCTTACATTTACGGGTTTAGTCGGGACTCCTGATGACGTTTTGAGACATCTCCTACAACTACAGCACCAAAATTGTGCTGCTGAAGCAAGTCTGTTTTTTGAATTTTTTTTGTAAAAAAAGTTTTCCCCAAAAAAGCATTTTATGCCATTTTTAGGTTTTGTAGGGACTCCTGATGACGTTTTGAGACATCTCCTACAACTACAGCACCAGAATTGTACTGCTGAAGCAAGTCCGTTTTTTGCCATTTTTACGACAGGGTCCCCCCTTACGACATTTTAGCAAAAAATGTTTTTTGTAAAAAATGCATTTTCTTACATTTTCTTACATTTACGGGTTTAGTCGGGACTCCTGATGACGTTTTGAGACATCTCCTACAACTACAGCACCAGAATTGTGCTGCTGAAGCAAGTCTGTTTTTTGAATTTTTTTTTGTAGAAAAAAAGTTTTCCCAAAAAAAGCATTTTATGCCATTTTTAGGTTTTGTAGGGACTCCTGATGACGTTTTGAGACATCTCCTACAACTACAGCACCAGAATTGTACTGCTGAAGCAAGTCGGTTTTTTGGGATTTTTACGACAGGGTCCCCCCTTACGACATTTTAGCAAAAAATGTTTTTCGTACAAAATGCATTTTCTTACATTTTCTTACATTTACGGGTTTAGTCGGGACTCCTGATGACGCTTTGAGACATCTCCTACAACTACAGCACCAGAATTGTGCTGCTGAAGCAAGTCTGTTTTTTGAATTTTTTTTTGTAAAAAAAAAAGTTTTCCCAAAAAAAGCATTTTATGCCATTTTTAGGTTTTGTAGGGACTCCTGATGACGTTTTGAGACATCTCCTACAACTACAGCACCAGAATTGTACTGCTGAAGCAAGTCCGTTTTTTGCCATTTTTACGACAGGGTCCCCCCTTACGACATTTTAGCAAAAAATGTTTTTTGTAAAAAATGCATTTTCTTACATTTTCTTACATTTACGGGTTTAGTCGGGACTCCTGATGACGTTTTGAGACATCTCCTACAACTACAGCACCAGAATTGTGCTGCTGAAGCAAGTCCGTTTTTTGGAAAAAATTTTTGTAAAAAAAAAGTTTTCCCAAAAAAAGCATTTTATGCCATTTTTAGGTTTTGTAGGGACTCCTGATGACGTTTTGAGACATCTCCTACAACTACAGCACCAGAATTGTACTGCTGAAGCAAGTCCGTTTTTTGCCATTTTTACGACAGGGTCCCCCCTTACGACATTTTAGCAAAAAATGTTTTTCGTAAAAAATGCATTTTCTTACATTTACGGGTTTAGTCGGGACTCCTGATGACGTTTTGAGACATCTCCTACAACTACAGCACCAAAATTGTGCTGCTGAAGCAAGTCTGTTTTTTGAATTTTTTTTGTAAAAAAAGTTTTCCCCAAAAAAGCATTTTATGCCATTTTTAGGTTTTGTAGGGACTCCTGATGACGTTTTGAGACATCTCCTACAACTACAGCACCAGAATTGTACTGCTGAAGCAAGTCCGTTTTTTGCCATTTTTACGACAGGGTCCCCCCTTACGACATTTTAGCAAAAAATGTTTTTTGTAAAAAATGCATTTTCTTACATTTTCTTACATTTACGGGTTTAGTCGGGACTCCTGATGACGTTTTGAGACATCTCCTACAACTACAGCACCAGAATTGTGCTGCTGAAGCAAGTCTGTTTTTTGAATTTTTTTTTGTAGAAAAAAAGTTTTCCCAAAAAAAGCATTTTATGCCATTTTTAGGTTTTGTAGGGACTCCTGATGACGTTTTGAGACATCTCCTACAACTACAGCACCAGAATTGTACTGCTGAAGCAAGTCGGTTTTTTGGGATTTTTACGACAGGGTCCCCCCTTACGACATTTTAGCAAAAAATGTTTTTCGTACAAAATGCATTTTCTTACATTTTCTTACATTTACGGGTTTAGTCGGGACTCCTGATGACGTTTTGAGACATCTCCTACAACTACAGCACCAGAATTGTGCTGCTGAAGCAAGTCTGTTTTTTGAATTTTTTTTTGTAAAAAAAAAAGTTTTCCCAAAAAAAGCATTTTATGCCATTTTTAGGTTTTGTAGGGACTCCTGATGACGTTTTGAGACATCTCCTACAACTACAGCACCAGAATTGTGCTGCTGAAGCAAGTCAGTTTTTTGGAATTTTTACGACAGGGTCCCCCTTACGACATTTTAGCAAAAAATGTTTTTCGTAAAAAATGCATTTTCTTACATTTTCTTACATTTACGGGTTTAGTCGGGACTCCTGATGACGCTTTGAGACATCTCCTACAACTACAGCACCAGAATTGTGCTGCTGAAGCAAGTCTGTTTTTTGAATTTTTTTTTGTAAAAAAAAAAGTTTTCCCAAAAAAAGCATTTTATGCCATTTTTAGGTTTTGTAGGGACTCCTGATGACGTTTTGAGACATCTCCTACAACTACAGCACCAGAATTGTACTGCTGAAGCAAGTCCGTTTTTTGCCATTTTTACGACAGGGTCCCCCCTTACGACATTTTAGCAAAAAATGTTTTTTGTAAAAAATGCATTTTCTTACATTTTCTTACATTTACGGGTTTAGTCGGGACTCCTGATGACGTTTTGAGACATCTCCTACAACTACAGCACCAGAATTGTGCTGCTGAAGCAAGTCCGTTTTTTGGAAAAAATTTTTGTAAAAAAAAAGTTTTCCCAAAAAAAGCATTTTATGCCATTTTTAGGTTTTGTAGGGACTCCTGATGACGTTTTGAGACATCTCCTACAACTACAGCACCAGAATTGTACTGCTGAAGCAAGTCCGTTTTTTGCCATTTTTACGACAGGGTCCCCCCTTACGACATTTTAGCAAAAAATGTTTTTCGTAAAAAATGCATTTTCTTACATTTACGGGTTTAGTCGGGACTCCTGATGACGTTTTGAGACATCTCCTACAACTACAGCACCAAAATTGTGCTGCTGAAGCAAGTCTGTTTTTTGAATTTTTTTTGTAAAAAAAGTTTTCCCCAAAAAAGCATTTTATGCCATTTTTAGGTTTTGTAGGGACTCCTGATGACGTTTTGAGACATCTCCTACAACTACAGCACCAGAATTGTACTGCTGAAGCAAGTCCGTTTTTTGCCATTTTTACGACAGGGTCCCCCCTTACGACATTTTAGCAAAAAATGTTTTTTGTAAAAAATGCATTTTCTTACATTTTCTTACATTTACGGGTTTAGTCGGGACTCCTGATGACGTTTTGAGACATCTCCTACAACTACAGCACCAGAATTGTGCTGCTGAAGCAAGTCTGTTTTTTGAATTTTTTTTTGTAGAAAAAAAGTTTTCCCAAAAAAAGCATTTTTTGCCATTTTTAGGTTTTGTAGGGACTCCTGATGACGTTTTGAGACATCTCCTACAACTACAGCACCAGAATTGTACTGCTGAAGCAAGTCGGTTTTTTGGGATTTTTACGACAGGGTCCCCCCTTACGACATTTTAGCAAAAAATGTTTTTCGTACAAAATGCATTTTCTTACATTTTCTTACATTTACGGGTTTAGTCGGGACTCCTGATGACGTTTTGAGACATCTCCTACAACTACAGCACCAGAATTGTGCTGCTGAAGCAAGTCTGTTTTTTGAATTTTTTTTTGTAAAAAAAAAAGTTTTCCCAAAAAAAGCATTTTATGCCATTTTTAGGTTTTGTAGGGACTCCTGATGACGTTTTGAGACATCTCCTACAACTACAGCACCAGAATTGTGCTGCTGAAGCAAGTCAGTTTTTTGGAATTTTTACGACAGGGTCCCCCTTACGACATTTTAGCAAAAAATGTTTTTCGTAAAAAATGCATTTTCTTACATTTTCTTACATTTACGGGTTTAGTCGGGACTCCTGATGACGCTTTGAGACATCTCCTACAACTACAGCACCAGAATTGTGCTGCTGAAGCAAGTCTGTTTTTTGAATTTTTTTTTGTAAAAAAAAAAGTTTTCCCAAAAAAAGCATTTTATGCCATTTTTAGGTTTTGTAGGGACTCCTGATGACGTTTTGAGACATCTCCTACAACTACAGCACCAGAATTGTACTGCTGAAGCAAGTCCGTTTTTTGCCATTTTTACGACAGGGTCCCCCCTTACGACATTTTAGCAAAAAATGTTTTTCGTAAAAAATGCATTTTCTTACATTTTCTTATATTT
>NW_026908065.1:92500-102791 GCF_033978785.1 Entelurus aequoreus | reverse complement strand
TCTCTCGATCAGACACTTAGAAAAAAAAATGAAAAAAAAAAAAAAAAAAATTTGGATTTTTTCTAAGTACAAAATCGAGAGTGGCTAAAAATCACCTCTTTTTCCTTCTCTCGATCAGACACTTAGAAAAAAAACGGAAAAAAAAAAAAAAAAAATTGGATTTTTTCTAAGTACAAAATCGAGAGTGGCTAAAAATCACCTCTTTTTCCTTCTTTCGATCAGACACTTAGAAAAAAAACGGAAAAAAAAAAAAAAAAAAATTGGATTTTTTCTAAGTACAAAATCGAGAGAAGCTAAAAATCACCTCTTTTTCCTTCTCTCGATCAGACACTTAGAAAAAAAAATGAAAAAAAAAAAAAAAAAATTGGATTTTTTCTAAGTACAAAATCGAGAGTGGCTAAAAATCACCTCTTTTTCCTTCTCTCGATCAGACACTTAGAAAAAAAACGGAAAAAAAAAAAAAAAAATTTGGATTTTTTCTAAGTACAAAATCGAGAGTGGCTAAAAATCACCTCTTTTTCCTTCTCTCGATCAGACACTTAGAAAAAAAATTAAAAAAAAAAAAAAAAAAATTTGGATTTTTTCTAAGTACAAAATCGAGAGTGGCTAAAAATCACCTCTTTTTCCTTCTCTCGATCAGACACTTAGAAAAAAAACGGAAAAAAAAAAAAAAAAAATTGGATTTTTTCTAAGTACAAAATCGAGAGTGGCTAAAAATCACCTCTTTTTCCTTCTCTCGATCAGACACTTAGAAAAAAAACGGAAAAAAAAAAAAAAAAAACATTGGATTTTTTCTAAGTACAAAATCGAGAGTGGCTAAAAATCACCTCTTTTTCCTTCTCTCGATCAGACACTTAGAAAAAAAAATGAAAAAAAAAAAAAAAAAATTTGGATTTTTTCTAAGTACAAAATCGAGAGTGGCTAAAAATCACCTCTTTTTCCTTCTCTCGATCAGACACTTAGAAAAAAAACGGAAAAAAAAAAAAAAAATTTGGATTTTTTCTAAGTACAAAATCGAGAGTGGCTAAAAATCACCTCTTTTTCCTTCTCTCGATCAGACACTTAGAAAAAAAACGGGAAAAAAAAAAAAAAAATTTGGATTTTTTCTAAGTACAAAATCGAAAGTGGCTAAAAATCACCTCTTTTTCCTTCTCTCGATCAGACACTTAGAAAAAAAAATTAAAAAAAAAAAAAAAAAAATTTGGATTTTTTTCTAAGTACAAAATCGAGAGTGGCTAAAAATCACCTCTTTTTCCTACTCTCGATCAGACACTTAGAAAAAAAACGGACAAAAAAAAAAAAAAAATTTGGATTTTTTCTAAGTACAAAATCGAGAGTGGCTAAAAATCACCTCTTTTTCCTTCTCTCGATCAGACACTTAGAAAAAAACGGAAAAAAAAAAAAAAAAAATTGGATTTTTTCTAAGTACAAAATCGAGAGTGGCTAAAAATCACCTCTTTTTCCTTCTCTCGATCAGACACTAAGAAAAAAAACGGAAAAAAAAAAAAAAAAAATTGGATTTTTTCTAAGTACAAAATCGAGAGTGGCTAAAAATCACCTCTTTTTCCTTCTCTCGATCAGACACTTAGAAAAAAAACGGGAAAAAAAAAAAATAAATTTGGATTTTTTCTAAGTACAAAATCGAGAGTGGCTAAAAATCACCTCTTTTTCCTTCTCTCGATCAGACACTTAGAAAAAAAAAATGAAAAAAAAAAAAAAAAAATTGGATTTTTTCTAAGTACAAAATCGAGAGAGGCTAAAAATCACCTCTTTTTCCTTCTCTCGATCAGACACTTAGAAAAAAAAAAACGGAAAAAAAAAAAAAATTTGGATTTTTCTAAGTACAAAATCGAAAGTGGCTAAAAATCACCTCTTTTTCCTTCTCTCGATCAGACACTTAGAAAAAAAAATGAAAAAAAAAAAAAAAAAAATTTGGATTTTTTCTAAGTACAAAATCGAGAGTGGCTAAAAATCACCTCTTTTTCCTTCTCTCGATCAGACACTTAGAAAAAAAACGGAAAAAAAAAAAAAAAAAATTGGATTTTTTCTAAGTACAAAATCGAGAGTGGCTAAAAATCACCTCTTTTTCCTTCTCTCGATCAGACACTTAGAAAAAAAAATGAAAAAAAAAAAAAAAAAAATTTGGATTTTTTTCTAAGTACAAATCGGGAGTGGCTAAAAATCACCTCTTTTTCCTTCTCTCGATCAGACACTTAGAAAAAAAACGGAAAAAAAAAAAAAAAAAATTTGGATTTTTTCTAAAGTACAAAATCGAGAGTGGCTAAAAATCACCTCTTTTTCCTTCTCTCGATCAGACACTTAGAAAAAAAACGGAAAAAAAAAAAAAAAAAAATTTGGATTTTTTCTAAGTACAAAATCGGGAGTGGCTAAAAATCACCTCTTTTTCCTTCTCTCGATCAGACACTTAGAAAAAAAACGGAAAAAAAAAAAAAAAAAATTTGGATTTTTTCTAAGTACAAAATCGAGAGTGGCTAAAAATCACCTCTTTTTCCTTCTCTCGATCAGACACTTAGAAAAAAACGGAAAAAAAAAAAAAAAAAAATTTGGATTTTTTCTAAGTACAAAATCGAAAGTGGCTAAAAATCACCTCTTTTTCCTTCTCTCGATCAGACACTTAGAAAAAAAAATGAAAAAAAAAAAAAAAAAATTTGGATTTTTTCTAAGTACAAAATCGAGAGTGGCTAAAATCACCTCTTTTTCCTACTCTCGATCAGACACTTAGAAAAAAAACGGAAAAAAAAAAAAAAAAATTTGGATTTTTTCTAAGTACAAAATCGAGAGTGGCTAAAAATCACCTCTTTTTCCTTCTCTCGATCAGACACTTAGAAAAAAACGGAAAAAAAAAAAAAAAAAATTTGGATTTTTTCTAAGTACAAAATCGAAAGTGGCTAAAAATCACCTCTTTTTCCTTCTCTCGATCAGACACAGAAAAAAAAATGAAAAAAAAAAATAAAAAAATTTGGATTTTTTCTAAGTACAAAATCGAGAGTGGCTAAAAATCACCTCTTTTTCCTACTCTCGATCAGACACTTAGAAAAAAAACGGAAAAAAAAAAAAAAAAATTTGGATTTTTTCTAAGTACAAAATCGAGAGTGGCTAAAAATCACCTCTTTTTCCTTCTCTCGATCAGACACTTAGAAAAAAATGAAAAAAAAAAAAAAAAAAATTTGGATTTTTTCTAAGTACAAAATCGAGAGTGGCTAAAAATCACCTCTTTTTTCCTTCTCTCGATCAGACACTTAGAAAAAAAACGGAAAAAAAAAAAAAAAAAATTGGATTTTTTCTAAGTACAAAATCGAGAGTGGCTAAAAATCAACCTCTTTTTCCTTCTCTCGATCAGACACTTAGAAAAAAAACGGAAAAAAAAAAAAAAAAAAAATTGGATTTTTTCTAAGTACAAAATCGAGAGTGGCTAAAAATCACCTCTTTTTCCTTCTCTCGATCAGACACTTAGAAAAAAAAATGAAAAAAAAAAAAAAAAATTTGGATTTTTTCTAAGTACAAAATCGAGAGTGGCTAAAAATCACCTCTTTTTCCTTCTCTCGATCAGACACTTAGAAAAAAAAAACGGAAAAAAAAAAAAAAAAAATTTGGATTTTTCTAAGTACAAAATCGAGAGTGGCTAAAAATCACCTCTTTTTCCTTCTCTCGATCAGACACTTAGAAAAAAAATGAAAAAAAAAAAAAAATTTGGATTTTTTCTAAGTACAAAATCGAGAGTGGCTAAAAATCACCTCTTTTTCCTTCTCTCGATCAGACACTTAGAAAAAAACGGAAAAAAAAAAATAAAAAAATTTGGATTTTTTCTAAGTACAAAATCGAGAGAGGCTAAAAAATCACCTCTTTTTCCTTCTCTCGATCAGACACTTAGAAAAAAAAATGAAAAAAAAAAAAAAAAAAAATTTGGATTTTTTCTAAGTACAAAATCAAGAGAGGTTAAAAATCACCTGTTTTTCCTTCTCTCGATCAGACACTAAGAAAAAAAAACGGAAAAAAAAAAAAAAAAATTTGGATTTTTTCTAAGTACAAAATCGAGAGTGGCTAAAAATCACCTCTTTTTCCTTCTCTCGATCAGACACTTAGAAAAAAAAATGAAAAAAAAAAAAAAAAATTGGATTTTTTCTAAGTACAAATCGATAGAGAGAGGCTAAAAATCACCTCTTTTTCCTTCTTTCGATCAGACACTTAGAAAAAAAACGGAAAAAAAAAAAAAAAATTTGGATTTTTTCTTAGTACAAAATCGAGAGAGGCTAAAAATCACCTCTTTTTCCTTCTCTCGATCAGACACTTAGAAAAAAAATGGAAAAAAAAAAAAAAAATTGGATTTTTTCTAAGTACAAAATCGAGAGTGGCTAAAAATCACCTCTTTTTCCTTCTCTCGATCAGACACTTAGAAAAAAAACGGAAAAAAAAAAAAAAAAAAAAAATTTGGATTTTTTCTAAGTACAAAATCGAGAGTGGCTAAAAATCACCTCTTTTTCCTTCTCTCAATCAGACACTTAGAAAAAAAAATGAAAAAAAAAAAAAAAAATTGGATTTTTTCTAAGTACAGAATCAAGAGAGGTTAAAAATCACCTCTTTTTCCTTCTCTCGATCAGACACTTAGAAAAAAAACGGAAAAAAAAAAAAAAAATTTGGATTTTTTCTAAGTACAAAATCGAGAGTGGCTAAAAATCACCTCTTTTTCCTTCTCTCGATCAGACACTTAGAAAAAAAAATGAAAAAAAAAAAAAAAAATTGGATTTTTTCTAAGTACAAAATCAAGAGAGGCTAAAAATCACCTCTTTTTCCTTCTCTCGATCAGACACTTAGAAAAAAAACAGAAAAAAAAAAAAAAAAAATTGGATTTTTTCTAAGTACAAAATCGAGAGTGGCTAAAAATCACCTCTTTTTCCTTCTCTCGATCAGACACTTAGAAAAAAAAAAAAATAAATAAAATAAAAAATTTGGATTTTTTCTAAATACAAAATCGAGAGTGGCTAAAAATCACCTCTTTTTCCTTCTCTCGATCAGACACTTAGAAAAAAAAAACGGAAAAAAAAAAAAAAAAATTTGGATTTTTTCTAAGTACAAAATCGAGAGTGGCTAAAAATCACCTCTTTTTCCTTCTCTCGATCAGACACTTAGAAAAAAAACGGAAAAAAAAAAAAAAAAATTTGGATTTTTTCTAAGTACAAAATCGGGAGTGGCTAAAAATCACCTCTTTTTCCTTCTCTCGATCAGACACTTAGAAAAAAAACGGAAAAAAAAAAAAAAAAAATTTGGATTTTTTCTAAGTACAAAATCGAGAGTGGCTAAAAATCACCTCTTTTTCCTTCTCTCGATCAGACACTTAGAAAAAAAAACGGAAAAAAAAAAAAAAAAAATTTGGATTTTTTCTAAGTACAAAATCGAAAGTGGCTAAAAATCACCTCTTTTTCCTTCTCTCGATCAGACACTTAGAAAAAAAAATTAAAAAAAAAAAAAAAAAAATTTGGATTTTTTTCTAAGTACAAAATCGAGAGTGGCTAAAAAATCACCTCTTTTCCTACTCTCGATCAGACACTTAGAAAAAAAAACGGAAAAAAAAAAAAAAAAAATTTGGATTTTTTCTAAGTACAAAATCGAGAGTGGCTAAAAATCACCTCTTTTTCCTTCTCTCGATCAGACACTTAGAAAAAAAAATGAAAAAAAAAAAAAAAAAAATTTGGATTTTTCTAAGTACAAAATCGAGAGTGGCTAAAAATCACCTCTTTTTCCTTCTCTCGATCAGACACTAAGAAAAAAAACGGAAAAAAAAAAAAAATAAATTTGGATTTTTTCTAAGTACAAAATCGAGAGTGGCTAAAAATCACCTCTTTTTCCTTCTCTCGATCAGACACTTAGAAAAAAAAATGAAAAAAAAAATAAAAATTTGGATTTTTTCTAAGTACAAAATCGAGAGTGGCTAAAAATCACCTCTTTTTCCTTCTCTCGATCAGACACTTAGAAAAAAAACGGAAAAAAAAAAAAAAAAATTGGATTTTTTCTAAGTACAAAATCGAGAGTGGCTAAAAATCACCTCTTTTTCCTTCTCTCGATCAGACACTTAGAAAAAAAACGGGAAAAAAAAAAAAAAAAATTTGGATTTTTTCTAAGTACAAAATCGAGAGTGGCTAAAAATCACCTCTTTTTCCTTCTCTCGATCAGACACTTAGAAAAAAAATGAAAAAAAAAAAAAAAATTGGATTTTTTCTAAGTACAAAATCGAGAGAGGCTAAAAATCACCTCTTTTTCTTCTCTCGATCAGACACTTAGAAAAAAACGGAAAAAAAAAAAAAAAAAAATTTGGATTTTTTCTAAGTACAAAATCGAAAGTGGCTAAAAATCACCTCTTTTTCCTTCTCTCGATCAGACACTTAGAAAAAAAAATGAAAAAAAAAAAAAAAAAATTTGGATTTTTTCTAAGTACAAAATCGAGAGTGGCTAAAAATCACCTCTTTTTCCTACTCTCGATCAGACACTTAGAAAAAAAAACGGAAAAAAAAAAAAAAAAAATTGGGATTTTTTCTAAGTACAAAATCGAGAGTGGCTAAAAATCACCTCTTTTTCCTTCTCTCGATCAGACACTTAGAAAAAAAAACGGAAAAAAAAAAAAAAAAAAATTGGATTTTTTCTTAGTACAAAATCGAGAGTGGCTAAAAATCACCTCTTTTTCCTTCTCTCGATCAGACACTTAGAAAAAAAAAATGAAAAAAAAAAAAAAAAAAAATTTGGATTTTTTCTAAGTACAAAATCGGGAGTGGCTAAAATCACCTCTTTTTCCTTCTCTCGATCAGACACTTAGAAAAAAAAACGGGAAAAAAAAAAAAAAAAATTTGGATTTTTTCTAAGTACAAAATCGAGAGTGGCTAAAAATCACCTCTTTTTCCTTCTCTCGATCAGACACTTAGAAAAAAAACGGAAAAAAAAAAAAAAAAAATTTGGATTTTTTCTAAGTACAAAATCGGGAGTGGCTAAAAATCACCTCTTTTTCCTTCTCTCGATCAGACACTTAGAAAAAAAACGGAGAAAAAAAAAAAAAAAATTGGATTTTTTCTAAGTACAAAATCGAGAGTGGCTAAAAATCACCTCTTTTTCCTTCTCTCGATCAGACACTTAGAAAAAAAACGGAAAAAAAAAAAAAAAATTTGGATTTTTTCTAAGTACAAAATCGAAAGTGGCTAAAAATCACCTCTTTTTCCTTCTCTCGATCAGACACTTAGAAAAAAAAAAGAAAAAAAAAAAAAAAAATTTGGATTTTTTCTAAGTACAAAATCGAGAGTGGCTAAAAATCACCTCTTTTTTCCTACTCTCGATCAGACACTTAGAAAAAAAACGGAAAAAAAAAAAAAAAAAATTTGGATTTTTTCTAAGTACAAAATCGAGAGTGGCTAAAAATCACCTCTTTTTCCTTCTCTCGATCAGACACTTAGAAAAAAAATGAAAAAAAAAAAAAAAAATTTGGATTTTTTCTAAGTACAAAATCGAGAGTGGCTAAAAATCACCTCTTTTTCCTTCTCTCGATCAGACACTTAGAAAAAAAAACGGAAAAAAAAAAAAAAAAAATTGGATTTTTTCTAAGTACAAAATCGAGAGTGGCTAAAAATCACCTCTTTTTCCTTCTTTCGATCAGACACTTAGAAAAAAAACGGAAAAAAAAAAAAAAAAAATTGGATTTTTTCTAAGTACAAAATCGAGAGTGGCTAAAAATCACCTCTTTTTCCTTCTCTCGATCAGACACTTAGAAAAAAAAATGAAAAAAAAAAAAAAAAAAATTTGGATTTTTTCTAAGTACAAAATCGAGAGTGGCTAAAAATCACCTCTTTTTCCTTCTCTCGATCAGACACTTAGAAAAAAAACGGAAAAAAAAAAAAAAAATTTGGATTTTTTCTAAGTACAAAATCGAGAGTGGCTAAAAATCACCTCTTTTTCCTTCTCTCGATCAGACACTTAGAAAAAAAATTAAAAAAAAAAAAAAAAAAATTTGGATTTTTTCTAAGTACAAAATCGAGAGTGGCTAAAAATCACCTCTTTTTCCTTCTCTCGATCAGACACTTAGAAAAAAAACGGAAAAAAAAAAAAAAAAAAATGGATTTTTTCTAAGTACAAAATCGAGAGTGCTAAAAATCACCTCTTTTTCCTTCTCTCGATCAGACACTTAGAAAAAAAAACGGAAAAAAAAAAAAAAAAAAAAATTGGATTTTTTCTAAGTACAAAATCGAGAGTGGCTAAAAATCACCTCTTTTTCCTTCTCTCGATCAGACACTTAGAAAAAAAAATGAAAAAAAAAAAAAAAAAATTTGGATTTTTTCTAAGTACAAAATCGAGAGTGGCTAAAAATCACCTCTTTTTCCTTCTCTCGATCAGACACTTAGAAAAAAAAAGGAAAAAAAAAAAAAAAAAATTTGGATTTTTTCTAAGTACAAAATCGAGAGTGGCTAAAAATCACCTCTTTTTCCTTCTCTCGATCAGACACTTAGAAAAAAAAATGAAAAAAAAAAAAAAAATTTGGATTTTTTCTAAGTACAAAATCGAGAGTGGCTAAAAATCACCTCTTTTTCCTTCTCTCGATCAGACACTTAGAAAAAAAACGGAAAAAAAAAAAAAAAAATTTGGATTTTTTCTAAGTACAAAATCGAGAGTGGCTAAAAATCACCTCTTTTTCCTTCTCCTCGATCAGACACTTAGAAAAAAAAACGGAAAAAAAAAAAAAAAAATTGGATTTTTTCTAAGTACAAAATCGAGAGTGGCTAAAAATCACCTCTTTTTCCTTCTCTCGATCAGACACTAAGAAAAAAAAACGGGAAAAAAAAAAAAAAAAAATTTGGATTTTTTCTAAGTACAAAATCGAGAGTGGCTAAAAATCACCTCTTTTTCCTTCTCTCGATCAGACACTTAGAAAAAAAACGGGAAAAAAAAAAAATAAATTTGGATTTTTTCTAAGTACAAAATCGAGAGTGGCTAAAAATCACCTCTTTTTCCTTCTCTCGATCAGACACTTAGAAAAAAAATGAAAAAAAAAAAAAAAAATTGGATTTTTTCTAAGTACAAAATCGAGAGAGGCTAAAAATCACCTCTTTTTCCTTCTCTCGATCAGACACTTAGAAAAAAAACGGAAAAAAAAAAAAAAAAAAAATTTGGATTTTTCTAAGTACAAAATCGAAAGTGGCTAAAAATCACCTCTTTTTCCTTCTCTCGATCAGACACTTAGAAAAAAAATGAAAAAAAAAAAAAAAAATTTGGATTTTTTCTAAGTACAAAATCGAGAGTGGCTAAAAATCACCTCTTTTTCCTTCTCTCGATCAGACACTTAGAAAAAAAAACGGAAAAAAAAAAAAAAAAAAATTGGATTTTTTCTAAGTACAAAATCGAGAGTGGCTAAAAATCACCTCTTTTTCCTTCTCTCGATCAGACACTTAGAAAAAAAATGAAAAAAAAAAAAAAAAAATTTGATTTTTTCTAAGTACAAAATCGGGAGTGGCTAAAAATCACCTCTTTTTCCTTCTCTCGATCAGACACTTAGAAAAAAAACGGAAAAATAAAAAAAAAAAAAATTTGGATTTTTTCTAAGTACAAAATCGAGAGTGGCTAAAAATCACCTCTTTTTCCTTCTCTCGATCAGACACTTAGAAAAAAAAACGGAAAAAAAAAAAAAAAAAAATTTGGATTTTTTCTAAGTACAAAATCGGGAGTGGCTAAAAATCACCTCTTTTTCCTTCTCTCGATCAGACACTTAGAAAAAAAACGGAAAAAAAAAAAAAAAAAATTTGGATTTTTTCTAAGTACAAAATCGAGAGTGGCTAAAAATCACCTCTTTTTCCTTCTCTCGATCAGACACTTAGAAAAAAAACGGAAAAAAAAAAAAAAAAAATTTGGATTTTTTCTAAGTACAAAATCGAAAGTGGCTAAAAATCACCTCTTTTTCCTTCTCTCGATCAGACACTTAGAAAAAAAAATGAAAAAAAAAAAAAAAAAATTTGGATTTTTTCTAAGTACAAAATCGAGAGTGGCTAAAAATCACCTCTTTTTCCTACTCTCGATCAGACACTTAGAAAAAAAAACGGAAAAAAAAAAAAAAAAATTTGGATTTTTTCTAAGTACAAAATCGAGAGTGGCTAAAAATCACCTCTTTTTCCTTCTCTCGATCAGACACTTAGAAAAAAAATGAAAAAAAAAAAAAAAAAAATTTGGATTTTTTCTAAGTACAAAATCGAGAGTGGCTAAAAATCACCTCTTTTTCCTTCTCTCGATCAGACACTTAGAAAAAAAA
>NW_026908065.1:0-72500 GCF_033978785.1 Entelurus aequoreus | reverse complement strand
TCGATTTTGTACTTAGAAAAAATCCAATTTTTTTTTTTTTTTTTCCGTTTTTTTTCTAAGTGTCTGATCGAGAGAAGGAAAAAGAGGTGATTTTTAGCCACTCTCGATTTTGTACTTAGAAAAAATCCAAATTTTTATTTTTTTTTTCATTTTTTTTTCTAAGTGTCTGATCGAGAGAAGGAAAAAGAGGTGATTTTTAGCCACTCTCGATTTTGTACTTAGAAAAAATCCAAATTTATTTTTTTTTTTTTTCCGTTTTTTTTCTTAGTGTCTGATCGAGAGAAGGAAAAAGAGGTGATTTTTAGCCACTCTCGATTTTGTACTTAGAAAAAATCCAAATTTTTTTTTTTTTTTTTTTCATTTTTTTTTCTAAGTGTCTGATCGAGAGAAGGAAAAAGAGGTGATTTTTAGCCACTCTCGATTTTGTACTTAGAAAAAATCCAAATTTTTTTTTTTTTTTTTTCCGTTTTTTTTCTAAGTGTCTGATCGAGAGTAGGAAAAAGAGGTGATTTTTAGCCACTCTCGATTTTGTACTTAGAAAAAAATCCAAATTTTTTTTTTTTTTTTTTTAATTTTTTTTTCTAAGTGTCTGATCGAGAGAAGGAAAAAGAGGTGATTTTTAGCCACTTTCGATTTTGTACTTAGAAAAAATCCAAATTTTTTTTTTTTTTTTTTCCGTTTTTTTTCTAAGTGTCTGATCGAGAGAAGGAAAAAGAGGTGATTTTTAGCCACTCTCGATTTTGTACTTAGAAAAAATCCAAATTTTTTTTTTTTTTTTTTCCGTTTTTTTTCTAAGTGTCTGATCGAGAGAAGGAAAAAGAGGTGATTTTTAGCCACTCCCGATTTTGTACTTAGAAAAAATCCAAATTTTTTTTTTTTTTTTTTCCGTTTTTTTTCTAAGTGTCTGATCGAGAGAAGGAAAAAGAGGTGATTTTTAGCCACTCTCGATTTTGTACTTAGAAAAAATCCAAATTTTTTTTTTTTTTTTCCGTTTTTTTTCTAAGTGTCTGATCGAGAGAAGGAAAAAGAGGTGATTTTTAGCCACTCTCGATTTTGTATTTAGAAAAAATCCAAATTTTTTATTTTATTTATTTTTTTTTTTTCTAAGTGTCTGATCGAGAGAAGGAAAAAGAGGTGATTTTTAGCCACTCTCGATTTTGTACTTAGAAAAAATCCAATTTTTTTTTTTTTTTTTTCTGTTTTTTTTCTAAGTGTCTGATCGAGAGAAGGAAAAAGAGGTGATTTTTAGCCTCTCTTGATTTTGTACTTAGAAAAAATCCAATTTTTTTTTTTTTTTTCATTTTTTTTTCTAAGTGTCTGATCGAGAGAAGGAAAAAGAGGTGATTTTTAGCCACTCTCGATTTTGTACTTAGAAAAAATCCAAATTTTTTTTTTTTTTTTTCCGTTTTTTTTCTAAGTGTCTGATCGAGAGAAGGAAAAAGAGGTGATTTTTAACCTCTCTTGATTCTGTACTTAGAAAAAATCCAATTTTTTTTTTTTTTTTTCATTTTTTTTTCTAAGTGTCTGATTGAGAGAAGGAAAAAGAGGTGATTTTTAGCCACTCTCGATTTTGTACTTAGAAAAAATCCAAATTTTTTTTTTTTTTTTTTTCCGTTTTTTTTCTAAGTGTCTGATCGAGAGAAGGAAAAAGAGGTGATTTTTAGCCACTCTCGATTTTGTACTTAGAAAAAATCCAATTTTTTTTTTTTTTTTTCCATTTTTTTTCTAAGTGTCTGATCGAGAGAAGGAAAAAGAGGTGATTTTTAGCCTCTCTCGATTTTGTACTAAGAAAAAATCCAAATTTTTTTTTTTTTTTTCCGTTTTTTTTCTAAGTGTCTGATCGAAAGAAGGAAAAAGAGGTGATTTTTAGCCTCTCTCGATTTTGTACTTAGAAAAAATCCAATTTTTTTTTTTTTTTTTCATTTTTTTTTCTAAGTGTCTGATCGAGAGAAGGAAAAAGAGGTGATTTTTAGCCACTCTCGATTTTGTACTTAGAAAAAATCCAAATTTTTTTTTTTTTTTTTCCGTTTTTTTTCTTAGTGTCTGATCGAGAGAAGGAAAAACAGGTGATTTTTAACCTCTCTTGATTTTGTACTTAGAAAAAATCCAAATTTTTTTTTTTTTTTTTTTCATTTTTTTTTCTAAGTGTCTGATCGAGAGAAGGAAAAAGAGGTGATTTTTAGCCTCTCTCGATTTTGTACTTAGAAAAAATCCAAATTTTTTATTTTTTTTTTTCCGTTTTTTTTCTAAGTGTCTGATCGAGAGAAGGAAAAAGAGGTGATTTTTAGCCACTCTCGATTTTGTACTTAGAAAAAATCCAAATTTTTTTTTTTTTTTTCATTTTTTTTTCTAAGTGTCTGATCGAGAGAAGGAAAAAGAGGTGATTTTTAGCCACTCTCGATTTTGTACTTAGAAAAAATCCAAATTTTTTTTTTTTTTTTTCCGTTTTTTTTCTAAGTGTCTGATCGAGAGAAGGAAAAAGAGGTGATTTTTAGCCACTCTCGATTTTGTACTTAGAAAAAATCCAAATTTTTTTTTTTTTTTTTCATTTTTTTTTCTAAGTGTCTGATCGAGAGAAGGAAAAAGAGGTGATTTTTAGCCACTCTCGATTTTGTACTTAGAAAAAATCCAATTTTTTTTTTTTTTTTTTTTCCGTTTTTTTTCTAAGTGTCTGATCGAGAGAAGGAAAAAGAGGTGATTTTTAGCCACTCTCGATTTTGTACTTAGAAAAAATCCAATTTTTTTTTTTTTTTTTTCCGTTTTTTTTCTAAGTGTCTGATCGAGAGAAGGAAAAAGAGGTGATTTTTAGCCACTCTCGATTTTGTACTTAGAAAAAATCCAAATTTTTTTTTTTTTTTTTTTCATTTTTTTTCTAAGTGTCTGATCGAGAGAAGGAAAAAGAGGTGATTTTTAGCCACTCTCGATTTTGTACTTAGAAAAAATCCAAATTTTTTTTTTTTTTTTTCCGTTTTTTTTCTAAGTGTCTGATCGAGAGTAGGAAAAAGAGGTGATTTTTAGCCACTCTCGATTTTGTACTTAGAAAAAATCCAAATTTTTTTATTTTTTTTTTTCATTTTTTTTTCTGTGTCTGATCGAGAGAAGGAAAAAGAGGTGATTTTTAGCCACTTTCGATTTTGTACTTAGAAAAAATCCAAATTTTTTTTTTTTTTTTTTCCGTTTTTTTTCTAAGTGTCTGATCGAGAGAAGGAAAAAGAGGTGATTTTTAGCCACTCTCGATTTTGTACTTAGAAAAAATCCAAATTTTTTTTTTTTTTTTTCCGTTTTTTTTCTAAGTGTCTGATCGAGAGTAGGAAAAAGAGGTGATTTTTAGCCACTCTCGATTTTGTACTTAGAAAAAATCCAAATTTTTTTTTTTTTTTTTTTCATTTTTTTTTCTAAGTGTCTGATCGAGAGAAGGAAAAAGAGGTGATTTTTAGCCACTTTCGATTTTGTACTTAGAAAAAATCCAAATTTTTTTTTTTTTTTTTTCCGTTTTTTTTTCTAAGTGTCTGATCGAGAGAAGGAAAAAGAGGTGATTTTTAGCCACTCTCGATTTTGTACTTAGAAAAAATCCAAATTTTTTTTTTTTTTTTTTCCGTTTTTTTTCTAAGTGTCTGATCGAGAGAAGGAAAAAGAGGTGATTTTTAGCCACTCCCGATTTTGTACTTAGAAAAAATCCAAATTTTTTTTTTTTTTTTTTCCGTTTTTTTTTCTAAGTGTCTGATCGAGAGAAGGAAAAAGAGGTGATTTTTAGCCACTCTCGATTTTGTACTTAGAAAAAATCCAAATTTTTTTTTTTTTTTTTTCCGTTTTTTTTCTAAGTGTCTGATCGAGAGAAGGAAAAAGAGGTGATTTTTAGCCACTCCCGATTTTGTACTTAGAAAAAATCCAAATTTTTTTTTTTTTTTTTTTCATTTTTTTTTCTAAGTGTCTGATCGAGAGAAGGAAAAAGAGGTGATTTTTAGCCACTCTCGATTTTGTACTTAGAAAAAATCCAATTTTTTTTTTTTTTTTTTCCGTTTTTTTTTCTAAGTGTCTGATCGAGAGAAGGAAAAAGAGGTGATTTTTAGCCACTCTCGATTTTGTACTTAGAAAAAATCCAAATTTTTTTTTTTTTTTTTTCATTTTTTTTTCTAAGTGTCTGATCGAGAGAAGGAAAAAGAGGTGATTTTTAGCCACTTTCGATTTTGTACTTAGAAAAAATCCAAATTTTTTTTTTTTTTTTTCCGTTTTTTTTCTAAGTGTCTGATCGAGAGAAGGAAAAAGAGGTGATTTTTAGCCTCTCTCGATTTTGTACTTAGAAAAAATCCAATTTTTTTTTTTTTTTTTCATTTTTTTTTCTAAGTGTCTGATCGAGAGAAGGAAAAAGAGGTGATTTTTAGCCACTCTCGATTTTGTACTTAGAAAAAATCCAAATTTATTTTTTTTTTTTCCCGTTTTTTTTCTAAGTGTCTGATCGAGAGAAGGAAAAAGAGGTGATTTTTAGCCACTCTCGATTTTGTACTTAGAAAAAATCCAATTTTTTTTTTTTTTTTTTTCCGTTTTTTTTCTTAGTGTCTGATCGAGAGAAGGAAAAAGAGGTGATTTTTAGCCACTCTCGATTTTGTACTTAGAAAAAATCCAATTTTTTTTTTTTTTTTTTCCGTTTTTTTTCTAAGTGTCTGATCGAGAGAAGGAAAAAGAGGTGATTTTTAGCCACTCTCGATTTTGTACTTAGAAAAAATCCAAATTTTTTTTTTTTTTTTTGTCCGTTTTTTTTCTAAGTGTCTGATCGAGAGTAGGAAAAAGAGGTGATTTTTAGCCACTCTCGATTTTGTACTTAGAAAAAAATCCAAATTTTTTTTTTTTTTTTTTTAATTTTTTTTTCTAAGTGTCTGATCGAGAGAAGGAAAAAGAGGTGATTTTTAGCCACTTTCGATTTTGTACTTAGAAAAAATCCAAATTTTTTTTTTTTTTTTTCCCGTTTTTTTTCTAAGTGTCTGATCGAGAGAAGGAAAAAGAGGTGATTTTTAGCCACTCTCGATTTTGTACTTAGAAAAAATCCAAATTTTTTTTTTTTTTTTCCGTTTTTTTTCTAAGTGTCTGATCGAGAGAAGGAAAAAGAGGTGATTTTTAGCCACTCTCGATTTTGTACTTAGAAAAAATCCAAATTTTTTTTTTTTTTTTTTCATTTTTTTTTCTAAGTGTCTGATCGAGAGAAGGAAAAAGAGGTGATTTTTAGCCACTCTCGATTTTGTACTTAGAAAAAATCCAATTTTTTTTTTTTTTTTTTTTCCGTTTTTTTTCTAAGTGTCTGATCGAGAGAAGGAAAAAGAGGTGATTTTTAGCCACTCTCGATTTTGTACTTAGAAAAAATCCAATTTTTTTTTTTTTTTTTTCCGTTTTTTTTCTAAGTGTCTGATCGAGAGAAGGAAAAAGAGGTGATTTTTAGCCACTCTCGATTTTGTACTTAGAAAAAATCCAAATTTTTTTTTTTTTTTTTTTAATTTTTTTTCTAAGTGTCTGATCGAGAGAAGGAAAAAGAGGTGATTTTTAGCCACTCTCGATTTTGTACTTAGAAAAAATCCAAATTTTTTTTTTTTTTTTTCCGTTTTTTTTCTAAGTGTCTGATCGAGAGAAGGAAAAAGAGGTGATTTTTAGCCACTCTCGATTTTGTACTTAGAAAAAATCCAAATTTTTTTTTTTTTTTTTTTCATTTTTTTTTCTAAGTGTCTGATCGAGAGAAGGAAAAAGAGGTGATTTTTAGCTTCTCTCGATTTTGTACTTAGAAAAAATCCAATTTTTTTTTTTTTTTTTTTCCGTTTTTTTTCTAAGTGTCTGATCGAAAGAAGGAAAAAGAGGTGATTTTTAGCCACTCTCGATTTTGTACTTAGAAAAAATCCAATTTTTTTTTTTTTTTTTCCGTTTTTTTTCTAAGTGTCTGATCGAGAGAAGGAAAAAGAGGTGATTTTTAGCCACTCTCGATTTTGTACTTAGAAAAAATCCAAATTTTTTTTTTTTTTTTTTTCATTTTTTTTTCTAAGTGTCTGATCGAGAGAAGGAAAAAGAGGTGATTTTTAGCCACTCTCGATTTTGTACTTAGAAAAAATCCAAATTTTTTTTTTTTTTTTTTCCGTTTTTTTTCTAAGTGTCTGATCGAGAGTAGGAAAAAGAGGTGATTTTTAGCCACTCTCGATTTTGTACTTAGAAAAAATCCAAATTTTTTTTTTTTTTTTTTCTTTTTTTTTTCTAAGTGTCTGATCGAGAGAAGGAAAAAGAGGTGATTTTTAGCCACTTTCGATTTTGTACTTAGAAAAAATCCAAATTTTTTTTTTTTTTTTCCCGTTTTTTTTCTAAGTGTCTGATCGAGAGAAGGAAAAAGGGGTGATTTTTAGCCACTCTCGATTTTGTACTTAGAAAAAATCCAAATTTTTTTTTTTTTTTTTTCCGTTTTTTTTCTAAGTGTCTGATCGAGAGAAGGAAAAAGAGGTGATTTTTAGCCACTCTCGATTTTGTACTAAGAAAAAATCCAAATTTTTTTTTTTTTTTTTCCGTTTTTTTTCTAAGTGTCTGATCGAGAGAAGGAAAAAGAGGTGATTTTTAGCCACTCCCGATTTTGTACTTAGAAAAAATCCAAATTTTTTTTTTTTTTTTTTCATTTTTTTTTCTAAGTGTCTGATCGAGAGAAGGAAAAAGAGGTGATTTTTAGCCACTCTCGATTTTGTACTAAGAAAAAATCCAATTTTTTTTTTTTTTTTTTCCGTTTTTTTTTCTAAGTGTCTGATCGAGAGAAGGAAAAAGAGGTGATTTTTAGCCACTCTCGATTTTGTACTTAGAAAAAATCCCAATTTTTTTTTTTTTTTTTTCCGTTTTTTTTCTAAGTGTCTGATCGAGAGTAGGAAAAAGAGGTGATTTTTAGCCACTCTCGATTTTGTACTTAGAAAAAATCCAAATTTTTTTTTTTTTTTTTTCATTTTTTTTTCTAAGTGTCTGATCGAGAGAAGGAAAAAGAGGTGATTTTTATCCACTTTCGATTTTGTACTTAGAAAAAATCCAATTTTTTTTTTTTTTTTTTTCCGTTTTTTTTCTAAGTGTCTGATCGAGAGAAGGAAAAAGAGGTGATTTTTAGCCTCTCTCGATTTTGTACTTAGAAAAAATCCAATTTTTTTTTTTTTTTTCATTTTTTTTTCTAAGTGTCTGATCGAGAGAAGGAAAAAGAGGTGATTTTTAGCCACTCTCGATTTTGTACTTAGAAAAAATCCAAATTTTTTTTTTTTTTTTTCCCGTTTTTTTTCTAAGTGTCTGATCGAGAGAAGGAAAAAGAGGTGATTTTTAGCCACTCTCGATTTTGTACTTAGAAAAAATCCAATTTTTTTTTTTTTTTTTCCGTTTTTTTTCTAAGTGTCTGATCGAGAGAAGGAAAAAGAGGTGATTTTTAGCCACTCTCGATTTTGTACTTAGAAAAAATCCAAATTTTTATTTTTTTTTTCATTTTTTTTTCTAAGTGTCTGATCGAGAGAAGGAAAAAGAGGTGATTTTTAGCCACTCTCGATTTTGTACTTAGAAAAAATCCAAATTTATTTTTTTTTTTTTTCCGTTTTTTTTCTTAGTGTCTGATCGAGAGAAGGAAAAAGAGGTGATTTTTAGCCACTCTCGATTTTGTACTTAGAAAAAATCCAAATTTTTTTTTTTTTTTTTTTCATTTTTTTTTCTAAGTGTCTGATCGAGAGAAGGAAAAAGAGGTGATTTTTAGCCACTCTCGATTTTGTACTTAGAAAAAATCCAAATTTTTTTTTTTTTTTTTGTCCGTTTTTTTTCTAAGTGTCTGATCGAGAGTAGGAAAAAGAGGTGATTTTTAGCCACTCTCGATTTTGTACTTAGAAAAAAATCCAAATTTTTTTTTTTTTTTTTTTAATTTTTTTTTCTAAGTGTCTGATCGAGAGAAGGAAAAAGAGGTGATTTTTAGCCACTTTCGATTTTGTACTTAGAAAAAATCCAAATTTTTTTTTTTTTTTTTTCCGTTTTTTTTCTAAGTGTCTGATCGAGAGAAGGAAAAAGAGGTGATTTTTAGCCACTCTCGATTTTGTACTTAGAAAAAATCCAAATTTTTTTTTTTTTTTTTTCCGTTTTTTTTCTAAGTGTCTGATCGAGAGAAGGAAAAAGAGGTGATTTTTAGCCACTCCCGATTTTGTACTTAGAAAAAATCCAAATTTTTTTTTTTTTTTTTTCCGTTTTTTTTCTAAGTGTCTGATCGAGAGAAGGAAAAAGAGGTGATTTTTAGCCACTCTCGATTTTGTACTTAGAAAAAATCCAAATTTTTTTTTTTTTTTTTCCGTTTTTTTTCTAAGTGTCTGATCGAGAGAAGGAAAAAGAGGTGATTTTTAGCCACTCTCGATTTTGTATTTAGAAAAAATCCAAATTTTTTATTTTATTTTATTTTTTTTTTTTCTAAGTGTCTGATCGAGAGAAGGAAAAAGAGGTGATTTTTAGCCACTCTCGATTTTGTACTTAGAAAAAATCCAATTTTTTTTTTTTTTTTTTCTGTTTTTTTTCTAAGTGTCTGATCGAGAGAAGGAAAAAGAGGTGATTTTTAGCCTCTCTTGATTTTGTACTTAGAAAAAATCCAATTTTTTTTTTTTTTTTTCATTTTTTTTTCTAAGTGTCTGATCGAGAGAAGGAAAAAGAGGTGATTTTTAGCCACTCTCGATTTTGTACTTAGAAAAAATCCAAATTTTTTTTTTTTTTTTTTTCCGTTTTTTTTCTAAGTGTCTGATCGAGAGAAGGAAAAAGAGGTGATTTTTAGCCACTCTCGATTTTGTACTTAGAAAAAATCCAAATTTTTTTTTTTTTTTTTTCCGTTTTTTTTCTAAGTGTCTGATCGAGAGAAGGAAAAAGAGGTGATTTTCAGCCACTCTCGATTTTGTACTTAGAAAAAATCCAAATTTTTTTTTTTTTTTTTTCATTTTTTTTTCTAAGTGTCTGATCGAGAGAAGGAAAAAGAGGTGATTTTTAGCCACTCTCGATTTTGTACTTAGAAAAAATCCAATTTTTTTTTTTTTTTTTCTGTTTTTTTTCTAAGTGTCTGATCGAGAGAAGGAAAAAGAGGTGATTTTTAGCCTCTCTTGATTTTGTACTTAGAAAAAATCCAATTTTTTTTTTTTTTTTTTAATTTTTTTTTCTAAGTGTCTGATCGAGAGAAGGAAAAAGAGGTGATTTTTAGCCACTCTCGATTTTGTACTTAGAAAAAATCCAAATTTTTTTTTTTTTTTTTTCCGTTTTTTTTCTAAGTGTCTGATCGAGAGAAGGAAAAAGAGGTGATTTTTAGCCTCTCTTGATTTTGTACTTAGAAAAAATCCAATTTTTTTTTTTTTTTTTTCATTTTTTTTCTAAGTGTCTGATCGAGAGAAGGAAAAAGAGGTGATTTTTAGCCACTCTCGATTTTGTACTTAGAAAAAATCCAAATTTTTTTTTTTTTTTTTCCGTTTTTTTTCTAAGTGTCTGATCGAGAGAAGGAAAAAGAGGTGATTTTTAACCTCTCTTGATTTTGTACTTAGAAAAAATCCAATTTTTTTTTTTTTTTTTCATTTTTTTTTCTAAGTGTCTGATCGAGAGAAGGAAAAAGAGGTGATTTTTAGCCACTCTCGATTTTGTACTTAGAAAAAATCCAAATTTTTTTTTTTTTTTTTCCGTTTTTTTTCTAAGTGTCTGATCGAGAGAAGGAAAAAGAGGTGATTTTTAGCCACTCTCGATTTTGTACTTAGAAAAAATACAATTTTTTTTTTTTTTTTTTCCGTTTTTTTTCTAAGTGTCTGATCGAGAGAAGGAAAAAGAGGTGATTTTTAACCTCTCTTGATTTTGTACCCTTGAAAAAATCCAATTTTTTTATTTTTTTTTTCATTTTTTTTTCTAAGTGTCTGATCGAGAGAAGGAAAAAGAGGTGATTTTTAGCCACTCTCGATTTTGTACTTAGAAAAAATCCAATTTTTTTTTTTTTTTTTCCATTTTTTTTCTAAGTGTCTGATCGAGAGAAGGAAAAAGAGGTGATTTTTAGCCTCTCTCGATTTTGTACTAAGAAAAAATCCAAATTTTTTTTTTTTTTTTCCGTTTTTTTTTCTAAGTGTCTGATCGAAAGAAGGAAAAAGAGGTGATTTTTAGCCTCTCTCGATTTTGTACTTAGAAAAAATCCAATTTTTTTTTTTTTTTTTCATTTTTTTTTCTAAGTGTCTGATCGAGAGAAGGAAAAAGAGGTGATTTTTAGCCACTCTCGATTTTGTACTTAGAAAAAATCCAAATTTTTTTTTTTTTTTTTTCCGTTTTTTTTCTTAGTGTCTGATCGAGAGAAGGAAAAAGAGGTGATTTTTAACCTCTCTTGATTTTGTACTTAGAAAAAATCCAAATTTTTTTTTTTTTTTTTTTCATTTTTTTTTCTAAGTGTCTGATCGAGAGAAGGAAAAAGAGGTGATTTTTAGCCTCTCTCGATTTTGTACTTAGAAAAAATCCAAATTTTTTATTTTTTTTTTTCCGTTTTTTTTCTAAGTGTCTGATCGAGAGAAGGAAAAAGAGGTGATTTTTAGCCACTCTCGATTTTGTACTTAGAAAAAATCCAAATTTTTTTTTTTTTTTTCATTTTTTTTTCTAAGTGTCTGATCGAGAGAAGGAAAAAGAGGTGATTTTTAGCCACTCTCGATTTTGTACTTAGAAAAAATCCAAATTTTTTTTTTTTTTTTTCCGTTTTTTTTCTAAGTGTCTGATCGAGAGAAGGAAAAAGAGGTGATTTTTAGCCACTCTCGATTTTGTACTTAGAAAAAATCCAAATTTTTTTTTTTTTTTTTTCATTTTTTTTTCTAAGTGTCTGATCGAGAGAAGGAAAAAGAGGTGATTTTTAGCCACTCTCGATTTTGTACTTAGAAAAAATCCAATTTTTTTTTTTTTTTTTTTTCCGTTTTTTTTCTAAGTGTCTGATCGAGAGAAGGAAAAAGAGGTGATTTTTAGCCACTCTCGATTTTGTACTTAGAAAAAATCCAATTTTTTTTTTTTTTTTTTCCGTTTTTTTTCTAAGTGTCTGATCGAGAGAAGGAAAAAGAGGTGATTTTTAGCCACTCTCGATTTTGTACTTAGAAAAAATCCAAATTTTTTTTTTTTTTTTTTTCATTTTTTTTCTAAGTGTCTGATCGAGAGAAGGAAAAAGAGGTGATTTTTAGCCACTCTCGATTTTGTACTTAGAAAAAATCCAAATTTTTTTTTTTTTTTTTCCGTTTTTTTTCTAAGTGTCTGATCGAGAGTAGGAAAAAGAGGTGATTTTTAGCCACTCTCGATTTTGTACTTAGAAAAAATCCAAATTTTTTTTTTTTTTTTTTTCATTTTTTTTTCTAAGTGTCTGATCGAGAGAAGGAAAAAGAGGTGATTTTTAGCCACTTTCGATTTTGTACTTAGAAAAAATCCAAATTTTTTTTTTTTTTTTTTCCGTTTTTTTTCTAAGTGTCTGATCGAGAGAAGGAAAAAGAGGTGATTTTTAGCCACTCCCGATTTTGTACTTAGAAAAAATCCAAATTTTTTTTTTTTTTTTTTCCGTTTTTTTTTCTAAGTGTCTGATCGAGAGAAGGAAAAAGAGGTGATTTTTAGCCACTCTCGATTTTGTACTTAGAAAAAATCCAAATTTTTTTTTTTTTTTTTTCCGTTTTTTTTCTAAGTGTCTGATCGAGAGAAGGAAAAAGAGGTGATTTTTAGCCACTCCCGATTTTGTACTTAGAAAAAATCCAAATTTTTTTTTTTTTTTTTTTCATTTTTTTTTCTAAGTGTCTGATCGAGAGAAGGAAAAAGAGGTGATTTTTAGCCACTCTCGATTTTGTACTTAGAAAAAATCCAATTTTTTTTTTTTTTTTTTCCGTTTTTTTTTCTAAGTGTCTGATCGAGAGAAGGAAAAAGAGGTGATTTTTAGCCACTCTCGATTTTGTACTTAGAAAAAATCCAAATTTTTTTTTTTTTTTTTTCATTTTTTTTTCTAAGTGTCTGATCGAGAGAAGGAAAAAGAGGTGATTTTTAGCCACTTTCGATTTTGTACTTAGAAAAAATCCAAATTTTTTTTTTTTTTTTTCCGTTTTTTTTCTAAGTGTCTGATCGAGAGAAGGAAAAAGAGGTGATTTTTAGCCTCTCTCGATTTTGTACTTAGAAAAAATCCAATTTTTTTTTTTTTTTTTCATTTTTTTTTCTAAGTGTCTGATCGAGAGAAGGAAAAAGAGGTGATTTTTAGCCACTCTCGATTTTGTACTTAGAAAAAATCCAAATTTATTTTTTTTTTTTCCCGTTTTTTTTCTAAGTGTCTGATCGAGAGAAGGAAAAAGAGGTGATTTTTAGCCACTCTCGATTTTGTACTTAGAAAAAATCCAAATTTTTTTTTTTTTTTTTTCCGTTTTTTTTCTTAGTGTCTGATCGAGAGAAGGAAAAAGAGGTGATTTTTAGCCACTCTCGATTTTGTACTTAAAAAAAATCCAAATTTTTTTTTTTTTTTTTTTCATTTTTTTTTCTAAGTGTCTGATCGAGAGAAGGAAAAAGAGGTGATTTTTAGCCACTCTCGATTTTGTACTTAGAAAAAATCCAAATTTTTTTTTTTTTTTTTTCCGTTTTTTTTCTAAGTGTCTGATCGAGAGTAGGAAAAAGAGGTGATTTTTAGCCACTCTCGATTTTGTACTTAGAAAAAATCCAAATTTTTTTTTTTTTTTTTTTCATTTTTTTTTCTAAGTGTCTGATCGAGAGAAGGAAAAAGAGGTGATTTTTAGCCACTTTCGATTTTGTACTTAGAAAAAATCCAAATTTTTTTTTTTTTTTTTTCCGTTTTTTTTCTAAGTGTCTGATCGAGAGAAGGAAAAAGAGGTGATTTTTAGCCACTCTCGATTTTGTACTTAGAAAAAATCCAAATTTTTTTTTTTTTTTTTTCCGTTTTTTTTCTAAGTGTCTGATCGAGAGAAGGAAAAAGAGGTGATTTTTAGCCACTCCCGATTTTGTACTTAGAAAAAATCCAAATTTTTTTATTTTTTTTTCCCGTTTTTTTTCTAAGTGTCTGATCGAGAGAAGGAAAAAGAGGTGATTTTTAGCCACTCTCGATTTTGTACTTAGAAAAAATCCAATTTTTTTTTTTTTTTTTTTTTTTTTTTTTTTTTCTAAGTGTCTGATCGAGAGAAGGAAAAAGAGGTGATTTTTAGCCACTCTCGATTTTGTACTTAGAAAAAATCCAATTTTTTTTTTTTTTTTTTCTGTTTTTTTTCTAAGTGTCTGATCGAGAGAAGGAAAAAGAGGTGATTTTTAGCCTCTCTTGATTTTGTACTTAGAAAAAATCCAATTTTTTTTTTTTTTTTTTCATTTTTTTTTCTAAGTGTCTGATCGAGAGAAGGAAAAAGAGGTGATTTTTAGCCACTCTCGATTTTGTACTTAGAAAAAATCCAAATATATTTTTTTTTTTTTCTGTTTTTTTTCTAAGTGTCTGATCGAGAGAAGGAAAAAGAGGTGATTTTTAGCCTCTCTTGATTTTGTACTTAGAAAAAATCCAATTTTTTTTTTTTTTTTTAAATTTTTTTTTCTAAGTGTCTGATCGAGAGAAGGAAAAAGAGGTGATTTTTAGCCACTCTCGATTTTGTACTTAGAAAAAATCCAAATTTTTTTTTTTTTTTTTCCGTTTTTTTTCTAAGTGTCTGATCGAGAGAAGGAAAAAGAGGTGATTTTTAACCTCTCTTGATTTTGTACTTAGAAAAAATCCAATTTTTTTTTTTTTTTTTTCTTTTTTTTTTCTAAGTGTCTGATCGAGAGAAGGAAAAAGAGGTGATTTTTAGCCTCTCTCGATTTTGTACTTAGAAAAAATCCAAATTTTTTTTTTTTTTTTTTCATTTTTTTTTCTAAGTGTCTGATCGAGAGAAGGAAAAAGAGGTGATTTTTAGCCACTCTCGATTTTGTACTTAGAAAAAATCCAATTTTTTTTTTTTTTTTTCTGTTTTTTTTCTAAGTGTCTGATCGAGAGAAGGAAAAAGAGGTGATTTTTAGCCTCTCTTGATTTTGTACTTAGAAAAAATCCAATTTTTTTTTTTTTTTTTCATTTTTTTTTCTAAGTGTCTGATCGAGAGAAGGAAAAAGAGGTGATTTTTAGCCACTCTCGATTTTGTACTTAGAAAAAATCCAAATTTTTTTTTTTTTTTTTTCCGTTTTTTTTCTAAGTGTCTGATCGAGAGAAGGAAAAAGAGGTGATTTTTAACCTCTCTTGATTCTGTACTTAGAAAAAATCCAATTTTTTTTTTTTTTTTTTCATTTTTTTTTCTAAGTGTCTGATTGAGAGAAGGAAAAAGAGGTGATTTTTAGCCACTCTCGATTTTGTACTTAGAAAAAATCCAAAATTTTTTTTTTTTTTTTTTCCGTTTTTTTTCTAAGTGTCTGATCGAGAGAAGGAAAAAGAGGTGATTTTTAGCCACTCTCGATTTTGTACTTAGAAAAAATCCAAATTTTTTTTTTTTTTTTTCCGTTTTTTTTCTAAGTGTCTGATCGAGAGAAGGAAAAAGAGGTGATTTTCAGCCACTCTCGATTTTGTACTTAGAAAAAATCCAAATTTTTTTTTTTTTTTTTTCATTTTTTTTTCTAAGTGTCTGATCGAGAGAAGGAAAAAGAGGTGATTTTTAGCCTCTCTCGATTTTGTACTAAGAAAAAATCCAAATTTTTTTTTTTTTTTTCCGTTTTTTTTCTAAGTGTCTGATCGAAAGAAGGAAAAAGAGGTGATTTTTAGCCTCTCTCGATTTTGTACTTAGAAAAAATCCAATTTTTTTTTTTTTTTTTCATTTTTTTTTCTAAGTGTCTGATCGAGAGAAGGAAAAAGAGGTGATTTTTAGCCACTCTCGATTTTGTACTTAGAAAAAATCCAAATTTTTTTTTTTTTTTTTTCCGTTTTTTTTCTTAGTGTCTGATCGAGAGAAGGAAAAAGAGGTGATTTTTAACCTCTCTTGATTTTGTACTTAGAAAAAATCCAAATTTTTTTTTTTTTTTTTTTCATTTTTTTTTCTAAGTGTCTGATCGAGAGAAGGAAAAAGAGGTGATTTTTAGCCTCTCTCGATTTTGTACTTAGAAAAAATCCAAATTTTTTATTTTTTTTTTTCCGTTTTTTTTCTAAGTGTCTGATCGAGAGAAGGAAAAAGAGGTGATTTTTAGCCACTCTCGATTTTGTACTTAGAAAAAATCCAAATTTTTTTTTTTTTTTTCATTTTTTTTTCTAAGTGTCTGATCGAGAGAAGGAAAAAGAGGTGATTTTTAGCCACTCTCGATTTTGTACTTAGAAAAAATCCAAATTTTTTTTTTTTTTTTTCCGTTTTTTTTCTAAGTGTCTGATCGAGAGAAGGAAAAAGAGGTGATTTTTAGCCACTCTCGATTTTGTACTTAGAAAAAATCCAAATTTTTTTTTTTTTTTTTTCATTTTTTTTTCTAAGTGTCTGATCGAGAGAAGGAAAAAGAGGTGATTTTTAGCCACTCTCGATTTTGTACTTAGAAAAAATCCAATTTTTTTTTTTTTTTTTTTTCCGTTTTTTTTCTAAGTGTCTGATCGAGAGAAGGAAAAAGAGGTGATTTTTAGCCACTCTCGATTTTGTACTTAGAAAAAATCCAATTTTTTTTTTTTTTTTTTCCGTTTTTTTTCTAAGTGTCTGATCGAGAGAAGGAAAAAGAGGTGATTTTTAGCCACTCTCGATTTTGTACTTAGAAAAAATCCAAATTTTTTTTTTTTTTTTTTTCATTTTTTTTCTAAGTGTCTGATCGAGAGAAGGAAAAAGAGGTGATTTTTAGCCACTCTCGATTTTGTACTTAGAAAAAATCCAAATTTTTTTTTTTTTTTTTCCGTTTTTTTTCTAAGTGTCTGATCGAGAGTAGGAAAAAGAGGTGATTTTTAGCCACTCTCGATTTTGTACTTAGAAAAAATCCAAATTTTTTTTTTTTTTTTTTTCATTTTTTTTTCTAAGTGTCTGATCGAGAGAAGGAAAAAGAGGTGATTTTTAGCCACTTTCGATTTTGTACTTAGAAAAAATCCAAATTTTTTTTTTTTTTTTTTCCGTTTTTTTTCTAAGTGTCTGATCGAGAGAAGGAAAAAGAGGTGATTTTTAGCCACTCTCGATTTTGTACTTAGAAAAAATCCAAATTTTTTTTTTTTTTTTTTTCCGTTTTTTTTCTAAGTGTCTGATCGAGAGAAGGAAAAAGAGGTGATTTTTAGCCACTCCCGATTTTGTACTTAGAAAAAATCCAAATTTTTTTTTTTTTTTTTTCCGTTTTTTTTTCTAAGTGTCTGATCGAGAGAAGGAAAAAGAGGTGATTTTTAGCCACTCTCGATTTTGTACTTAGAAAAAATCCAAATTTTTTTTTTTTTTTTTTCCGTTTTTTTTCTAAGTGTCTGATCGAGAGAAGGAAAAAGAGGTGATTTTTAGCCACTCCCGATTTTGTACTTAGAAAAAATCCAAATTTTTTTTTTTTTTTTTTTCATTTTTTTTTCTAAGTGTCTGATCGAGAGAAGGAAAAAGAGGTGATTTTTAGCCACTCTCGATTTTGTACTTAGAAAAAATCCAATTTTTTTTTTTTTTTTTTCCGTTTTTTTTTCTAAGTGTCTGATCGAGAGAAGGAAAAAGAGGTGATTTTTAGCCACTCTCGATTTTGTACTTAGAAAAAATCCAAATTTTTTTTTTTTTTTTTTTCATTTTTTTTTCTAAGTGTCTGATCGAGAGAAGGAAAAAGAGGTGATTTTTAGCCACTTTCGATTTTGTACTTAGAAAAAATCCAAATTTTTTTTTTTTTTTTTCCGTTTTTTTTCTAAGTGTCTGATCGAGAGAAGGAAAAAGAGGTGATTTTTAGCCTCTCTCGATTTTGTACTTAGAAAAAATCCAATTTTTTTTTTTTTTTTTCATTTTTTTTTCTAAGTGTCTGATCGAGAGAAGGAAAAAGAGGTGATTTTTAGCCACTCTCGATTTTGTACTTAGAAAAAATCCAAATTTATTTTTTTTTTTTCCCGTTTTTTTTCTAAGTGTCTGATCGAGAGAAGGAAAAAGAGGTGATTTTTAGCCACTCTCGATTTTGTACTTAGAAAAAATCCAAATTTTTTTTTTTTTTTTTTCCGTTTTTTTTCTTAGTGTCTGATCGAGAGAAGGAAAAAGAGGTGATTTTTAGCCACTCTCGATTTTGTACTTAAAAAAAATCCAAATTTTTTTTTTTTTTTTTTTCATTTTTTTTTCTAAGTGTCTGATCGAGAGAAGGAAAAAGAGGTGATTTTTAGCCACTCTCGATTTTGTACTTAGAAAAAATCCAAATTTTTTTTTTTTTTTTTTCCGTTTTTTTTCTAAGTGTCTGATCGAGAGTAGGAAAAAGAGGTGATTTTTAGCCACTCTCGATTTTGTACTTAGAAAAAATCCAAATTTTTTTTTTTTTTTTTTTCATTTTTTTTTCTAAGTGTCTGATCGAGAGAAGGAAAAAGAGGTGATTTTTAGCCACTTTCGATTTTGTACTTAGAAAAAATCCAAATTTTTTTTTTTTTTTTTTCCGTTTTTTTTCTAAGTGTCTGATCGAGAGAAGGAAAAAGAGGTGATTTTTAGCCACTCTCGATTTTGTACTTAGAAAAAATCCAAATTTTTTTTTTTTTTTTTTCCGTTTTTTTTCTAAGTGTCTGATCGAGAGAAGGAAAAAGAGGTGATTTTTAGCCACTCCCGATTTTGTACTTAGAAAAAATCCAAATTTTTTTTTTTTTTTTTCCCGTTTTTTTTCTAAGTGTCTGATCGAGAGAAGGAAAAAGAGGTGATTTTTAGCCACTCTCGATTTTGTACTTAGAAAAAATCCAAATTTTTTTTTTTTTTTTTTCCGTTTTTTTTCTAAGTGTCTGATCGAGAGAAGGAAAAAGAGGTGATTTTTAGCCACTCCCGATTTTGTACTTAGAAAAAATCCAAATTTTTTTTTTTTTTTTTTTTTTTTTTTCATTTTTTTTTCTAAGTGTCTGATCGAGAGAAGGAAAAAGAGGTGATTTTTAGCCACTCTCGATTTTGTACTTAGAAAAAATCCAAATTTATTTTTTTTTTTTCCCGTTTTTTTTCTAAGTGTCTGATCGAGAGAAGGAAAAAGAGGTGATTTTTAGCCACTCTCGATTTTGTACTTAGAAAAAATCCAAATTTTTTTTTTTTTTTTTTCCGTTTTTTTTCTTAGTGTCTGATCGAGAGAAGGAAAAAGAGGTGATTTTTAGCCACTCTCGATTTTGTACTTAAAAAAAATCCAAATTTTTTTTTTTTTTTTTTTTCATTTTTTTTTCTAAGTGTCTGATCGAGAGAAGGAAAAAGAGGTGATTTTTAGCCACTCTCGATTTTGTACTTAGAAAAAATCCAAATTTTTTTTTTTTTTTTTTCCGTTTTTTTTCTAAGTGTCTGATCGAGAGTAGGAAAAAGAGGTGATTTTTAGCCACTCTCGATTTTGTACTTAGAAAAAATCCAAATTTTTTTTTTTTTTTTTTTCATTTTTTTTTCTAAGTGTCTGATCGAGAGAAGGAAAAAGAGGTGATTTTTAGCCACTTTCGATTTTGTACTTAGAAAAAATCCAAATTTTTTTTTTTTTTTTTTCCGTTTTTTTTCTAAGTGTCTGATCGAGAGAAGGAAAAAGAGGTGATTTTTAGCCACTCTCGATTTTGTACTTAGAAAAAATCCAAATTTTTTTTTTTTTTTTTTCCGTTTTTTTTCTAAGTGTCTGATCGAGAGAAGGAAAAAGAGGTGATTTTTAGCCACTCCCGATTTTGTACTTAGAAAAAATCCAAATTTTTTTTTTTTTTTTTCCCGTTTTTTTTCTAAGTGTCTGATCGAGAGAAGGAAAAAGAGGTGATTTTTAGCCACTCTCGATTTTGTACTTAGAAAAAATCCAATTTTTTTTTTTTTTTTTTTTTTTTTTTCTAAGTGTCTGATCGAGAGAAGGAAAAAGAGGTGATTTTTAGCCACTCTCGATTTTGTACTTAGAAAAAATCCAATTTTTTTTTTTTTTTTTCTGTTTTTTTTCTAAGTGTCTGATCGAGAGAAGGAAAAAGAGGTGATTTTTAGCCTCTCTTGATTTTGTACTTAGAAAAAATCCAATTTTTTTTTTTTTTTTTTCATTTTTTTTTCTAAGTGTCTGATCGAGAGAAGGAAAAAGAGGTGATTTTTAGCCACTCTCGATTTTGTACTTAGAAAAAATCCAAATTTTTTTTTTTTTTTTCTGTTTTTTTTCTAAGTGTCTGATCGAGAGAAGGAAAAAGAGGTGATTTTTAGCCTCTCTTGATTTTGTACTTAGAAAAAATCCAATTTTTTTTTTTTTTTTTAATTTTTTTTTCTAAGTGTCTGATCGAGAGAAGGAAAAAGAGGTGATTTTTAGCCACTCTCGATTTTGTACTTAGAAAAAATCCAAATTTTTTTTTTTTTTTTTCCGTTTTTTTTCTAAGTGTCTGATCGAGAGAAGGAAAAAGAGGTGATTTTTAACCTCTCTTGATTTTGTACTTAGAAAAAATCCAATTTTTTTTTTTTTTTTTTCTTTTTTTTTTCTAAGTGTCTGATCGAGAGAAGGAAAAAGAGGTGATTTTTAGCCTCTCTCGATTTTGTACTTAGAAAAAATCCAAATTTTTTTTTTTTTTTTTTCATTTTTTTTTCTAAGTGTCTGATCGAGAGAAGGAAAAAGAGGTGATTTTTAGCCACTCTCGATTTTGTACTTAGAAAAAATCCAATTTTTTTTTTTTTTTTTCTGTTTTTTTTCTAAGTGTCTGATCGAGAGAAGGAAAAAGAGGTGATTTTTAGCCTCTCTTGATTTTGTACTTAGAAAAAATCCAATTTTTTTTTTTTTTTTTCATTTTTTTTTCTAAGTGTCTGATCGAGAGAAGGAAAAAGAGGTGATTTTTAGCCACTCTCGATTTTGTACTTAGAAAAAATCCAAATTTTTTTTTTTTTTTTTTCCGTTTTTTTTCTAAGTGTCTGATCGAGAGAAGGAAAAAGAGGTGATTTTTAACCTCTCTTGATTCTGTACTTAGAAAAAATCCAATTTTTTTTTTTTTTTTTCATTTTTTTTTCTAAGTGTCTGATCGAGAGAAGGAAAAAGAGGTGATTTTTAGCCACTCTCGATTTTGTACTTAGAAAAAATCCAAATTTTTTTTTTTTTTTTTTCCGTTTTTTTTCTAAGTGTCTGATCGAGAGAAGGAAAAAGAGGTGATTTTTAGCCTCTCTTGATTTTGTACTTAGAAAAAATCCAATTTTTTTTTTTTTTTTTTTCTTTTTTTTTTCTAAGTGTCTGATTGAGAGAAGGAAAAAGAGGTGATTTTTAGCCACTCTCGATTTTGTACTTAGAAAAAATCCAAAATTTTTTTTTTTTTTTTTTCCGTTTTTTTTCTAAGTGTCTGATCGAGAGAAGGAAAAAGAGGTGATTTTTAGCCACTCTCGATTTTGTACTTAGAAAAAATCCAAATTTTTTTTTTTTTTTTTCCGTTTTTTTTCTAAGTGTCTGATCGAGAGAAGGAAAAAGAGGTGATTTTCAGCCACTCTCGATTTTGTACTTAGAAAAAATCCAAATTTTTTTTTTTTTTTTTTTCATTTTTTTTTCTAAGTGTCTGATCGAGAGAAGGAAAAAGAGGTGATTTTTAGCCACTCTCGATTTTGTACTTAGAAAAAATCCAATTTTTTTTTTTTTTTTTCTGTTTTTTTTCTAAGTGTCTGATCGAGAGAAGGAAAAAGAGGTGATTTTTAGCCTCTCTTGATTTTGTACTTAGAAAAAATCCAATTTTTTTTTTTTTTTTTTAATTTTTTTTTCTAAGTGTCTGATCGAGAGAAGGAAAAAGAGGTGATTTTTAGCCTCTCTCGATTTTGTACTTAGAAAAAATCCAAATTTTTTTTTTTTTTTTTTTCCGTTTTTTTTTCTAAGTGTCTGATCGAGAGAAGGAAAAAGAGGTGATTTTTAGCCTCTCTTGATTTTGTACTTAGAAAAAATCCAATTTTTTTTTTTTTTTTTTTCTTTTTTTTTCTAAGTGTCTGATCGAGAGAAGGAAAAAGAGGTGATTTTTAGCCACTCTCGATTTTGTACTTAGAAAAAATCCAAATTTTTTTTTTTTTTTTTTCCGTTTTTTTTCTAAGTGTCTGATCGAGAGAAGGAAAAAGAGGTGATTTTTAACCTCTCTTGATTTTGTACTTAGAAAAAATCCAATTTTTTTTTTTTTTTTTCATTTTTTTTTCTAAGTGTCTGATCGAGAGAAGGAAAAAGAGGTGATTTTTAGCCACTCTCGATTTTGTACTTAGAAAAAATCCAAATTTTTTTTTTTTTTTTTCCGTTTTTTTTCTAAGTGTCTGATCGAGAGAAGGAAAAAGAGGTGATTTTTAGCCACTCTCGATTTTGTACTTAGAAAAAATACAATTTTTTTTTTTTTTTTTTCCGTTTTTTTTCTAAGTGTCTGATCGAGAGAAGGAAAAAGAGGTGATTTTTAACCTCTCTTGATTTTGTACTTAGAAAAAATCCAATCTCTTGATTTTGTACTTAGAAAAAATCCAATTTTTTTATTTTTTTTTTCATTTTTTTTTCTAAGTGTCTGATCGAGAGAAGGAAAAAGAGGTGATTTTTAGCCACTCTCGATTTTGTACTTAGAAAAAATCAAATTTTTTTTTTTTTTTTTCCATTTTTTTTCTAAGTGTCTGATCGAGAGAAGGAAAAAGAGGTGATTTTTAGCCTCTCTCGATTTTGTACTAAGAAAAAATCCAAATTTTTTTTTTTTTTTCCGTTTTTTTTTCTAAGTGTCTGATCGAAAGAAGGAAAAAGAGGTGATTTTTAGCCTCTCTCGATTTTGTACTTAGAAAAAATCCAATTTTTTTTTTTTTTTTTTCATTTTTTTTTCTAAGTGTCTGATCGAGAGAAGGAAAAAGAGGTGATTTTAGCCACTCTCGATTTTGTACTTAGAAAAAATCCAATTTTTTTTTTTTTTCGTTTTTTCGTTAGTTTCTATGTCTGATCGAGAGAAGGAAAAAGAGGTGATTTTTAACCTCTCTTGATTTTGTACTTAGAAAAAATCCAAATTTTTTTTTTTTTTTTTTTTCATTTTTTTTTCTAAGTGTCTGATCGAGAGAAGGAAAAAGAGGTGATTTTTAGCCTCTCTCGATTTTGTACTTAGAAAAAATCCAAATTTTTTATTTTTTTTTTCCGTTTTTTTTCTAAGTGTCTGATCGAGAGAAGGAAAAAGAGGTGATTTTTAGCCACTCTCGATTTTGTACTTAGAAAAAATCCAAATATTTTTTTTTTTTTTCATTTTTTTTTCTAAGTGTCTGATCGAGAGAAGGAAAAAGAGGTGATTTTTAGCCACTCTCGATTTTGTACTTAGAAAAAATCCAAATTTTTTTTTTTTTTTTTTCCGTTTTTTTTTCTAAGTGTCTGATCGAGAGAAGGAAAAAGAGGTGATTTTTAGCCACTCTCGATTTTGTAGCTTAGAAAAAATCCAAATTTTTTTTTTTTTTTTTTTCATTTTTTTTTCTAAGTGTCTGATCGAGAGAAGGAAAAAGAGGTGATTTTTAGCCACTCTCGATTTTGTACTTAGAAAAAATCCAATTTTTTTTTTTTTTTTTTCCGTTTTTTTTCTAAGTGTCTGATCGAGAGAAGGAAAAAAGAGGTGATTTTTAGCCACTCCCGATTTTGTACTTAGAAAAAATCCAAATTTTTTTTTTTTTTTTTTTCATTTTTTTTTTCTAAGTGTCTGATCGAGAGAAGGAAAAAGAGGTGATTTTTAGCCACTTTCGATTTTGTACTTAGAAAAAATCCAAATATTTTTTTTTTTTTTTTCCGTTTTTTTTCTAAGTGTCTGATCGAGAGAAGGAAAAAGAGGTGATTTTTAGCCACTCTCGATTTTGTACTTAGAAAAAATCCAAATTTTTTTTTTTTTTTTTTCCGTTTTTTTTCTAAGTGTCTGATCGAGAGAAGGAAAAAGAGGTGATTTTTAGCCACTCCCGATTTTGTACTTAGAAAAAATCCAAATTTTTTTTTTTTTTTTTTCCGTTTTTTTTCTAAGTGTCTGATCGAGAGAAGGAAAAAGAGGTGATTTTTAGCCACTCTCGATTTTGTACTTAGAAAAAATCCAAATTTTTTTTTTTTTTTTTTCCGTTTTTTTTTCTTAGTGTCTGATCGAGAGAAGGAAAAAGAGGTGATTTTTAGCCACTCTCGATTTTGTACTTAAAAAAAATCCAAATTTTTTTTTTTTTTTTTTTCATTTTTTTTTCTAAGTGTCTGATCGAGAGAAGGAAAAAGAGGTGATTTTTAGCCACTCTCGATTTTGTACTTAGAAAAAATCCAAATTTTTTTTTTTTTTTTTTCCGTTTTTTTTCTAAGTGTCTGATCGAGAGTAGGAAAAAGAGGTGATTTTTAGCCACTCTCGATTTTGTACTTAGAAAAAATCCAAATTTTTTTTTTTTTTTTTTTCATTTTTTTTTCTAAGTGTCTGATCGAGAGAAGGAAAAAGAGGTGATTTTTAGCCACTTTCGATTTTGTACTTAGAAAAAATCCAAATTTTTTTTTTTTTTTTTTCCGTTTTTTTTCTAAGTGTCTGATCGAGAGAAGGAAAAAGAGGTGATTTTTAGCCACTCTCGATTTTGTACTTAGAAAAAATCCAAATTTTTTTTTTTTTTTTTTTCCGTTTTTTTTCTAAGTGTCTGATCGAGAGAAGGAAAAAGAGGTGATTTTTAGCCACTCCCGATTTTGTACTTAGAAAAAATCCAAATTTTTTTTTTTTTTTTTCCCGTTTTTTTTCTAAGTGTCTGATCGAAGAGAAGGAAAAAGAGGTGATTTTTAGCCACTCTCGATTTTGTACTTAGAAAAAATCCAAATTTTTTTTTTTTTTTTTCCGTTTTTTTTCTAAGTGTCTGATCGAGAGAAGGAAAAAGAGGTGATTTTTAGCCACTCCCGATTTTGTACTTAGAAAAAATCCAAATTTTTTTTTTTTTTTTTTCCGTTTTTTTTTCTAAGTGTCTGATCGAGAGAAGGAAAAAGAGGTGATTTTTAGCCACTCTCGATTTTGTACTTAGAAAAAATCCAAATTTTTTTTTTTTTTTTTTTTCCGTTTTTTTTCTAAGTGTCTGATCGAGAGAAGGAAAAAGAGGTGATTTTTAGCCACTCCCGATTTTGTACTTAGAAAAAATCCAAATTTTTTTTTTTTTTTTTTTCATTTTTTTTTCTAAGTGTCTGATCGAGAGAAGGAAAAAGAGGTGATTTTTAGCCACTCTCGATTTTGTACTTAGAAAAAATCCAATTTTTTTTTTTTTTTTTTCCGTTTTTTTTTCTAAGTGTCTGATCGAGAGAAGGAAAAAGAGGTGATTTTTAGCCACTCTCGATTTTGTACTTAGAAAAAATCCAAATTTTTTTTTTTTTTTTTTTCATTTTTTTTTCTAAGTGTCTGATCGAGAGAAGGAAAAAGAGGTGATTTTTAGCCACTTCGATTTTGTACTTAGAAAAAATCCAAATTTTTTTTTTTTTTTTTCCGTTTTTTTTTCTAAGTGTCTGATCGAGAGAAGGAAAAAGAGGTGATTTTTAGCCTCTCTCGATTTTGTACTTAGAAAAAATCCAATTTTTTTTTTTTTTTTTCATTTTTTTTTCTAAGTGTCTGATCGAGGAGAAGGAAAAAGAGGTGATTTTTAGCCACTCTCGATTTTGTACTTAGAAAAAAATCCAAATTTATTTTTTTTTTTTCCCGTTTTTTTTCTAAGTGTCTGATCGAGAGAAGGAAAAAGAGGTGATTTTTAGCCACTCTCGATTTTGTACTTAGAAAAAATCCAAATTTTTTTTTTTTTTTTTCCGTTTTTTTTTCTAGTGTCTGATCGAGAGAAGGAAAAAGAGGTGATTTTTAGCCACTCTCGATTTTGTACTTAAAAAAAATCCAAATTTTTTTTTTTTTTTTTTTCATTTTTTTTTCTAAGTGTCTGATCGAGAGAAGGAAAAAGAGGTGATTTTTAGCCACTCTCGATTTTGTACTTAGAAAAAATCCAAATTTTTTTTTTTTTTTTTTCCGTTTTTTTTTCTAAGTGTCCTGATCGAGAGTAGGAAAAAGAGGTGATTTTTAGCCACTCTCGATTTTGTACTTAGAAAAAATCCAAATTTTTTTTTTTTTTTTTTTCATTTTTTTTTCTAAGTGTCTGATCGAGAGAAGGAAAAAGAGGTGATTTTTAGCCACTTTCGATTTTGTACTTAGAAAAAATCCAAATTTTTTTTTTTTTTTTTTCCGTTTTTTTTCTAAGTGTCTGATCGAGAGAAGGAAAAAGAGGTGATTTTTAGCCACTCTCGATTTTGTACTTAGAAAAAATCCAAATTTTTTTTTTTTTTTTTCCGTTTTTTTTCTAAGTGTCTGATCGAGAGAAGGAAAAAGAGGTGATTTTTAGCCACTCCCGATTTTGTACTTAGAAAAAATCCAAATTTTTTTTTTTTTTTTTTCCGTTTTTTTTCTAAGTGTCTGATCGAGAGAAGGAAAAAGAGGTGATTTTTAGCCACTCTCGATTTTGTACTTAGAAAAAATCCAATTTTTTTTTTTTTTTTTTTTTTTTTTTTCTAAGTGTCTGATCGAGAGAAGGAAAAAGAGGTGATTTTTAGCCACTCTCGATTTTGTACTTAGAAAAAATCCAATTTTTTTTTTTTTTTTTTTCTGTTTTTTTTCTAAGTGTCTGATCGAGAGAAGGAAAAAGAGGTGATTTTTAGCCTCTCTTGATTTTGTACTTAGAAAAAATCCAATTTTTTTTTTTTTTTTTTTCATTTTTTTTTCTAAGTGTCTGATCGAGAGAAGGAAAAAGAGGTGATTTTTAGCCACTCTCGATTTTGTACTTAGAAAAAATCCAAATTTTTTTTTTTTTTTTTCTGTTTTTTTTTCTAAGTGTCTGATCGAGAGAAGGAAAAAGAGGTGATTTTTAGCCTCTCTTGATTTTGTACTTAGAAAAAATCCAATTTTTTTTTTTTTTTTTTAAATTTTTTTTTCTAAGTGTCTGATCGAGAGAAGGAAAAAGAGGTGATTTTTAGCCACTCTCGATTTTGTACTTAGAAAAAATCCAAATTTTTTTTTTTTTTTTTTCCGTTTTTTTTCTAAGTGTCTGATCGAGAGAAGGAAAAAGAGGTGATTTTTAACCTCTCTTGATTTTGTACTTAGAAAAAATCCAATTTTTTTTTTTTTTTTTTTCTTTTTTTTTCTAAGTGTCTGATCGAGAGAAGGAAAAAGAGGTGATTTTTAGCCTCTCTCGATTTTGTACTTAGAAAAAATCCAAATTTTTTTTTTTTTTTTTCATTTTTTTTTCTAAGTGTCTGATCGAGAGAAGGAAAAAGAGGTGATTTTTTAGCCACTCTCGATTTTGTACTTAGAAAAAATCCAATTTTTTTTTTTTTTTTTCTGTTTTTTTTCTAAGTGTCTGATCGAGAGAAGGAAAAAGAGGTGATTTTTAGCCTCTCTTGATTTTGTACTTAGAAAAAATCCAATTTTTTTTTTTTTTTTTTCATTTTTTTTTCTAAGTGTCTGATCGAGAGAAGGAAAAAGAGGTGATTTTTAGCCACTCTCGATTTTGTACTTAGAAAAAATCCAAATTTTTTTTTTTTTTTTTCCGTTTTTTTTCTAAGTGTCTGATCGAGAGAAGGAAAAAGAGGTGATTTTTAACCTCTCTTGATTCTGTACTTAGAAAAAATCCAATTTTTTTTTTTTTTTTTTCATTTTTTTTTCTAAGTGTCTGATTGAGAGAAGGAAAAAGAGGTGATTTTTAGCCACTCTCGATTTTGTACTTAGAAAAAATCCAAAATTTTTTTTTTTTTTTTTTCCGTTTTTTTTCTAAGTGTCTGATCGAGAGAAGGAAAAAGAGGTGATTTTTAGCCACTCTCGATTTTGTACTTAGAAAAAATCCAAATTTTTTTTTTTTTTTTTCCGTTTTTTTTCTAAGTGTCTGATCGAGAGAAGGAAAAAGAGGTGATTTTCAGCCACTCTCGATTTTGTACTTAGAAAAAATCCAAATTTTTTTTTTTTTTTTTTTCATTTTTTTTTCTAAGTGTCTGATCGAGAGAAGGAAAAAGAGGTGATTTTTAGCCACTCTCGATTTTGTACTTAGAAAAAATCCAATTTTTTTTTTTTTTTTTCTGTTTTTTTTCTAAGTGTCTGATCGAGGAGAAGGAAAAAGAGGTGATTTTTAGCCTCTCTTGATTTTGTACTTAGAAAAAAATCCAATTTTTTTTTTTTTTTTTAATTTTTTTTTCTAAGTGTCTGATCGAGAGAAGGAAAAAGAGGTGATTTTTAGCCTCTCTCGATTTTGTACTTAGAAAAAATCCAAATTTTTTTTTTTTTTTTTTCCGTTTTTTTTTCTAAGTGTCTGATCGAGAGAAGGAAAAAGAGGTGATTTTTAGCCTCTCTTGATTTTGTACTTAGAAAAAATCCAATTTTTTTTTTTTTTTTTTCTTTTTTTTTCTAAGTGTCTGATCGAGAGAAGGAAAAAGAGGTGATTTTTAGCCACTCTCGATTTTGTACTTAGAAAAAATCCAAATTTTTTTTTTTTTTTTTCCGTTTTTTTTCTAAGTGTCTGATCGAGAGAAGGAAAAAGAGGTGATTTTTAACCTCTCTTGATTTTGTACTTAGAAAAAATCCAATTTTTTTTTTTTTTTTTTTCATTTTTTTTTCTAAGTGTCTGATCGAGAGAAGGAAAAAGAGGTGATTTTTAGCCACTCTCGATTTTGTACTTAGAAAAAATCCAAATTTTTTTTTTTTTTTTTCCGTTTTTTTTTCTAAGTGTCTGATCGAGAGAAGGAAAAGAGGTGATTTTTAGCCACTCTCGATTTTGTACTTAGAAAAAATACAATTTTTTTTTTTTTTTTTCCGTTTTTTTTCTAAGTGTCTGATCGAGAGAAGGAAAAAGAGGTGATTTTAACCTCTCTTGATTTTTGTACTTAGAAAAAATTCCAATTTTTTTTATTTTTTTTTTCATTTTTTTTTCTAAGTGTCTGATCGAGAGAAGGAAAAAGAGGTGATTTTTAGCCACTCTCGATTTTGTACTTAGAAAAAATCAAATTTTTTTTTTTTTTTTTCCATTTTTTTTCTAAGTGTCTGATCGAGAGAAGGAAAAAGAGGTGATTTTTAGCCTCTCTCGATTTTGTACTAAGAAAAAATCCAAATTTTTTTTTTTTTTTCCGTTTTTTTTCTAAGTGTCTGATCGAAAGAAGGAAAAAGAGGTGATTTTTAGCCTCTCTCGATTTTGTACTTAGAAAAAATCCAATTTTTTTTTTTTTTTTTTCATTTTTTTTTTCTAAGTGTCTGATCGAGAGAAGGAAAAAGAGGTGATTTTTAGCCACTCTCGATTTTGTACTTAGAAAAAATCCAATTTTTTTTTTTTTTTTTTTTCCGTTTTTTTTTCTTAGTGTCTGATCGAGAGAAGGAAAAAGAGGTGATTTTTAACCTCTCTTGATTTTGTACTTAGAAAAAATCCAAATTTTTTTTTTTTTTTTTTTCATTTTTTTTTCTAAGTGTCTGATCGAGAGAAGGAAAAAGAGGTGATTTTTAGCCTCTCTCGATTTTGTACTTAGAAAAAATCCAAATTTTTTATTTTTTTTTTTCCGTTTTTTTTTCTAAGTGTCTGATCGAGAGAAGGAAAAAGAGGTGATTTTTAGCCACTCTCGATTTTGTACTTAGAAAAAATCCAAATATTTTTTTTTTTTTTTTCATTTTTTTTTCTAAGTGTCTGATCGAGAGAAGGAAAAAGAGGTGATTTTTAGCCACTCTCGATTTTGTACTTAGAAAAAATCCAAATTTTTTTTTTTTTTTTTCCGTTTTTTTTCTAAGTGTCTGATCGAGAGAAGGAAAAAGAGGTGATTTTTAGCCACTCTCGATTTTGTACTTAGAAAAAATCCAAATTTTTTTTTTTTTTTTTTTCATTTTTTTTTCTAAGTGTCTGATCGAGAGAAGGAAAAAGAGGTGATTTTTAGCCACTCTCGATTTTGTACTTAGAAAAAATCCAATTTTTTTTTTTTTTTTTTCCGTTTTTTTTCTAAGTGTCTGATCGAGAGAAGGAAAAAGAGGTGATTTTTTAGCCACTCCCGATTTTGTACTTAGAAAAAATCCAAATTTTTTTTTTTTTTTTTTTCATTTTTTTTTCTAAGTGTCTGATCGAGAGAAGGAAAAAGAGGTGATTTTTAGCCACTTTCGATTTTGTACTTAGAAAAAATCCAAATATTTTTTTTTTTTTTTCCGTTTTTTTTTCTAAGTGTCTGATCGAGAGAAGGAAAAAGAGGTGATTTTAGCCACTCTCGATTTTGTACTTAGAAAAAATCCAAATTTTTTTTTTTTTTTTTTCCGTTTTTTTTCTAAGTGTCTGATCGAGAGAAGGAAAAAGAGGTGATTTTTAGCCACTCCCGATTTTGTACTTAGAAAAAATCCAATTTTTTTTTTTTTTTTTTTCCGTTTTTTTTTCTAAGTGTCTGATCGAGAGAAGGAAAAAGAGGTGATTTTTAGCCACTCTCGATTTTGTACTTAGAAAAAATCCAAATTTTTTTTTTTTTTTTTTTTTTTTTTTTCCGTTTTTTTTCTAAGTGTCTGATCGAGAGAAGGAAAAAGAGGTGATTTTTAGCCACTCCGATTTTGTACTTAGAAAAAATCCACATTTTTTTTTTTTTTTTTCATTTTTTTTTCTAAGTGTCTGATCGAGAGAAGGAAAAAGAGGTGATTTTTAGCCACTCTCGATTTTGTACTTAGAAAAAATCCAATTTTTTTTTTTTTTTTTTCCGTTTTTTTTTCTAAGTGTCTGATCGAGAGAAGAAAAAGAGGTGATTTTTAGCCACTCTCGATTTTGTACTTAGAAAAATCCAATTTTTTTTTTTTTTTTTTTCATTTTTTTTCTAAGTGTCTGATCGAGAGAAGGAAAAAGAGGTGATTTTTAGCCACTTTCGATTTTGTACTTAGAAAAAATCCAAATTTTTTTTTTTTTTTTCCGTTTTTTTTCTAAGTGTCTGATCGAGAGAAGGAAAAAGAGGTGATTTTTAGCCTCTCTCGATTTTGTACTTAGAAAAAATCCAATTTTTTTTTTTTTTTTCATTTTTTTTTCTAAGTGTCTGATCGAGAGAAGGAAAAAGAGGTGATTTTTAGCCACTCTCGATTTTGTACTTAGAAAAAATCCAAATTTTTTTTTTTTTTTTTCCGTTTTTTTTTCTAAGTGTCTGATCGAGAGAAGGAAAAAGAGGTGATTTTTAGCCACTCTCGATTTTGTACTTAGAAAAAATACAATTTTTTTTTTTTTTTTTTTCCGTTTTTTTTTCTAAGTGTCTGATCGAGAGAAGGAAAAAGAGGTGATTTTTAACCTCTCTTGATTTTGTACTTAGAAAAAATCCAATTTTTTTATTTTTTTTTTCATTTTTTTTTCTAAGTGTCTGATCGAGAGAAGGAAAAAGAGGTGATTTTTAGCCACTCTCGATTTTGTACTTAGAAAAAATCACATTTTTTTTTTTTTTTTCCATTTTTTTTCTAAGTGTCTGATCGAGAGAAGGAAAAAGAGGTGATTTTTAGCCTCTCTCGATTTTGTACTAAGAAAAAATCCAAATTTTTTTTTTTTTTTCCGTTTTTTTTCTAAGTGTCTGATCGAAAGAAGGAAAAAGAGGTGATTTTTAGCCTCTTTCGATTTTGTACTTAGAAAAAATCCAATTTTTTTTTTTTTTTTTTCATTTTTTTTTCTAAGTGTCTGATCGAGAGAAGGAAAAAGAGGTGATTTTTAGCCACTCTCGATTTTGTACTTAGAAAAAATCCAATTTTTTTTTTTTTTTTTTTCCGTTTTTTTTCTTAGTGTCTGATCGAGAGAAGGAAAAAGAGGTGATTTTTAACCTCTCTTGATTTTGTACTTAGAAAAAATCCAAATTTTTTTTTTTTTTTTTTTCATTTTTTTTTCTAAGTGTCTGATCGAGAGAAGGAAAAAGAGGTGATTTTTAGCCTCTCTCGATTTTGTACTTAGAAAAAATCCAAATTTTTTATTTTTTTTTTTCCGTTTTTTTTCTAAGTGTCTGATCGAGAGAAGGAAAAAGAGGTGATTTTTAGCCACTCTCGATTTTGTACTTAGAAAAAATCCAAATTTTTTTTTTTTTTTTTCATTTTTTTTTCTAAGTGTCTGATCGAGAGAAGGAAAAAGAGGTGATTTTTAGCCACTCTCGATTTTGTACTTAGAAAAAATCCAAATTTTTTTTTTTTTTTTTTCCGTTTTTTTTCTAAGTGTCTGATCGAGAGAAGGAAAAAGAGGTGATTTTTAGCCACTCTCGATTTTGTACTTAGAAAAAATCCAAATTTTTTTTTTTTTTTTTTTCATTTTTTTTTCTAAGTGTCTGATCGAGAGAAGGAAAAAGAGGTGATTTTTAGCCACTCTCGATTTTGTACTTAGAAAAAATCCAATTTTTTTTTTTTTTTTTTTCCGTTTTTTTTCTAAGTGTCTGATCGAGAGAAGGAAAAAGAGGTGATTTTTAGCCACTCCCGATTTTGTACTTAGAAAAAATCCAAATTTTTTTTTTTTTTTTTTCATTTTTTTTTCTAAGTGTCTGATCGAGAGAAGGAAAAAGAGGTGATTTTTAGCCACTTTCGATTTTGTACTTAGAAAAAATCCAAATTTTTTTTTTTTTTTTTTCCGTTTTTTTTCTAAGTGTCTGATCGAGAGAAGGAAAAAGAGGTGATTTTTAGCCACTCTCGATTTTGTACTTAGAAAAAATCCAAATTTTTTTTTTTTTTTTTTCCGTTTTTTTTCTAAGTGTCTGATCGAGAGAAGGAAAAAGAGGTGATTTTTAGCCACTCCCGATTTTGTACTTAGAAAAAATCCAAATTTTTTTTTTTTTTTTTTCCGTTTTTTTTCTAAGTGTCTGATCGAGAGAAGGAAAAAGAGGTGATTTTTAGCCACTCTCGATTTTGTACTTAGAAAAAATCCAAATTTTTTTTTTTTTTTTTTCCGTTTTTTTTCTAAGTGTCTGATCGAGAGAAGGAAAAAGAGGTGATTTTTAGCCACTCCCGATTTTGTACTTAGAAAAAATCCACATTTTTTTTTTTTTTTTTTTCATTTTTTTTTCTAAGTGTCTGATCGAGAGAAGGAAAAAGAGGTGATTTTTAGCCACTCTCGATTTTGTACTTAGAAAAAATCCAATTTTTTTTTTTTTTTTTTCCGTTTTTTTTTCTAAGTGTCTGATCGAGAGAAGGAAAAAGAGGTGATTTTTAGCCACTCTCGATTTTGTACTTAGAAAAAATCCAAATTTTTTTTTTTTTTTTTCCGTTTTTTTTCTAAGTGTCTGATCGAGAGTAGGAAAAAGAGGTGATTTTTAGCCACTCTCGATTTTGTACTTAGAAAAAATCCAAATTTTTTTTTTTTTTTTTTTCATTTTTTTTTCTAAGTGTCTGATCGAGAGAAGGAAAAAGAGGTGATTTTTAGCCACTTTCGATTTTGTACTTAGAAAAAATCCAAATTTTTATTTTTTTTTTTTCCGTTTTTTTTCTAAGTGTCTGATCGAGAGAAGGAAAAAGAGGTGATTTTTAGCCTCTCTCGATTTTGTACTTAGAAAAAATCCAATTTTTTTTTTTTTTTTTCATTTTTTTTTCTAAGTGTCTGATCGAGAGAAGGAAAAAGAGGTGATTTTTAGCCACTCTCGATTTTGTACTTAGAAAAAATCCAATTTTTTTTTTTTTTTTTCCCGTTTTTTTTCTAAGTGTCTGATCGAGAGAAGGAAAAAGAGGTGATTTTTAGCCACTCTCGATTTTGTACTTAGAAAAAATCCAAATTTTTTTTTTTTTTTTTTCCGTTTTTTTTCTTAGTGTCTGATCGAGAGAAGGAAAAAGAGGTGATTTTTAGCCACTCTCGATTTTGTACTTAAAAAAAATCCAATTTTTTTTTTTTTTTTTTTCATTTTTTTTTCTAAGTGTCTGATCGAGAGAAGGAAAAAGAGGTGATTTTTAGCCACTCTCGATTTTGTACTTAGAAAAAATCCAAATTTTTTTTTTTTTTTTTCCGTTTTTTTTCTAAGTGTCTGATCGAGAGAAGGAAAAAGAGGTGATTTTTAGCCACTCTCGATTTTGTACTTAGAAAAAATCCAATTTTTTTTTTTTTTTTTTTTCATTTTTTTTTCTAAGTGTCTGATCGAGAGAAGGAAAAAGAGGTGATTTTTAGCCACTCTCGATTTTGTACTTAGAAAAAATCCAATTTTTTTTTTTTTTTTTTCCGTTTTTTTTCTAAGTGTCTGATCGAGAGAAGGAAAAAGAGGTGATTTTTAGCCACTCCCGATTTTGTACTTAGAAAAAATCCAAATTTTTTTTTTTTTTTTTTTCATTTTTTTTTCTAAGTGTCTGATCGAGAGAAGGAAAAAGAGGTGATTTTTAGCCACTTTCGATTTTGTACTTAGAAAAAATCCAAATATTTTTTTTTTTTTTTCCGTTTTTTTTCTAAGTGTCTGATCGAGAGAAGGAAAAAGAGGTGATTTTTAGCCACTCTCGATTTTGTACTTAGAAAAAATCCAAATTTTTTTTTTTTTTTTTTCCGTTTTTTTTCTAAGTGTCTGATCGAGAGAAGGAAAAAGAGGTGATTTTTAGCCACTCCCGATTTTGTACTTAGAAAAAATCCAAATTTTTTTTTTTTTTTTTTCCGTTTTTTTTCTAAGTGTCTGATCGAGAGAAGGAAAAAGAGGTGATTTTTAGCCACTCCCGATTTTGTACTTAGAAAAAATCCACATTTTTTTTTTTTTTTTTTTCATTTTTTTTTTCTAAGTGTCTGATCGAGAGAAGGAAAAAGAGGTGATTTTTAGCCACTCTCGATTTTGTACTTAGAAAAAATCCAATTTTTTTTTTTTTTTTTTCCGTTTTTTTTTCTAAGTGTCTGATCGAGAGAAGGAAAAAGAGGTGATTTTTAGCCACTCTCGATTTTGTACTTAGAAAAAATCCAAATTTTTTTTTTTTTTTTTTTCCGTTTTTTTTCTAAGTGTCTGATCGAGAGTAGGAAAAAGAGGTGATTTTTAGCCACTCTCGATTTTGTACTTAGAAAAAATCCAAATTTTTTTTTTTTTTTTTTTCATTTTTTTTTCTAAGTGTCTGATCGAGAGAAGGAAAAAGAGGTGATTTTTAGCCACTTTCGATTTTGTACTTAGAAAAAATCCAAATTTTTTTTTTTTTTTTTTCCGTTTTTTTTCTAAGTGTCTGATCGAGAGAAGGAAAAAGAGGTGATTTTTAGCCTCTCTCGATTTTGTACTTAGAAAAAATCCAATTTTTTTTTTTTTTTTCATTTTTTTTTCTAAGTGTCTGATCGAGAGAAGGAAAAAGAGGTGATTTTTAGCCACTCTCGATTTTGTACTTAGAAAAAATCCAAATTTTTTTTTTTTTTTTTCCGTTTTTTTTCTAAGTGTCTGATCGAGAGAAGGAAAAAGAGGTGATTTTTAGCCACTCTCGATTTTGTACTTAGAAAAAATACAATTTTTTTTTTTTTTTTTTTCCGTTTTTTTTCTAAGTGTCTGATCGAGAGAAGGAAAAAGAGGTGATTTTTAACCTCTCTTGATTTTGTACTTAGAAAAAATCCAATTTTTTTATTTTTTTTTTCATTTTTTTTTCTAAGTGTCTGATCGAGAGAAGGAAAAAGAGGTGATTTTTAGCCACTCTCGATTTTGTACTTAGAAAAAATCACATTTTTTTTTTTTTTTTTCCATTTTTTTTCTAAGTGTCTGATCGAGAGAAGGAAAAAGAGGTGATTTTTAGCCTCTCTCGATTTTGTACTAAGAAAAAATCCAAATTTTTTTTTTTTTTTTCCGTTTTTTTTCTAAGTGTCTGATCGAAAGAAGGAAAAAGAGGTGATTTTTAGCCTCTCTCGATTTTGTACTTAGAAAAAATCCAATTTTTTTTTTTTTTTTTTCATTTTTTTTTCTAAGTGTCTGATCGAGAGAAGGAAAAAGAGGTGATTTTTAGCCACTCTCGATTTTGTACTTAGAAAAAATCCAATTTTTTTTTTTTTTTTTTCCGTTTTTTTTCTTAGTGTCTGATCGAGAGAAGGAAAAAGAGGTGATTTTTAACCTCTCTTGATTTTGTACTTAGAAAAAATCCAAATTTTTTTTTTTTTTTTTTCATTTTTTTTTCTAAGTGTCTGATCGAGAGAAGGAAAAAGAGGTGATTTTTAGCCTCTCTCGATTTTGTACTTAGAAAAAATCCAAATTTTTTATTTTTTTTTTTCCGTTTTTTTTCTAAGTGTCTGATCGAGAGAAGGAAAAAGAGGTGATTTTTAGCCACTCTCGATTTTGTACTTAGAAAAAATCCAAATTTTTTTTTTTTTTTTTCATTTTTTTTTCTAAGTGTCTGATCGAGAGAAGGAAAAAGAGGTGATTTTTAGCCACTCTCGATTTTGTACTTAGAAAAAATCCAAATTTTTTTTTTTTTTTTTCCGTTTTTTTTCTAAGTGTCTGATCGAGAGAAGGAAAAAGAGGTGATTTTTAGCCACTCTCGATTTTGTACTTAGAAAAAATCCAAATTTTTTTTTTTTTTTTTTCATTTTTTTTTCTAAGTGTCTGATCGAGAGAAGGAAAAAGAGGTGATTTTTAGCCACTTTCGATTTTGTACTTAGAAAAAATCCAAATTTTTTTTTTTTTTTTTTCCGTTTTTTTTCTAAGTGTCTGATCGAGAGAAGGAAAAAGAGGTGATTTTTAGCCTCTCTCGATTTTGTACTTAGAAAAAATCCAATTTTTTTTTTTTTTTTTCATTTTTTTTTCTAAGTGTCTGATCGAGAGAAGGAAAAAGAGGTGATTTTTAGCCACTCTCGATTTTGTACTTAGAAAAAATCCAAATTTTTTTTTTTTTTTTTCCGTTTTTTTTCTAAGTGTCTGATCGAGAGAAGGAAAAAGAGGTGATTTTTAGCCACTCTCGATTTTGTACTTAGAAAAAATACAATTTTTTTTTTTTTTTTTTCCGTTTTTTTTCTAAGTGTCTGATCGAGAGAAGGAAAAAGAGGTGATTTTTAACCTCTCTTGATTTTGTACTTAGAAAAAATCCAATTTTTTTATTTTTTTTTTCATTTTTTTTTCTAAGTGTCTGATCGAGAGAAGGAAAAAGAGGTGATTTTTAGCCACTCTCGATTTTGTACTTAGAAAAAATCACATTTTTTTTTTTTTTTTTCCATTTTTTTTCTAAGTGTCTGATCGAGAGAAGGAAAAAGAGGTGATTTTTAGCCTCTCTCGATTTTGTACTAAGAAAAAATCCAAATTTTTTTTTTTTTTTTCCGTTTTTTTTCTAAGTGTCTGATCGAAAGAAGGAAAAAGAGGTGATTTTTAGCCTCTCTCGATTTTGTACTTAGAAAAAATCCAATTTTTTTTTTTTTTTTTTCATTTTTTTTTCTAAGTGTCTGATCGAGAGAAGGAAAAAGAGGTGATTTTTAGCCACTCTCGATTTTGTACTTAGAAAAAATCCAATTTTTTTTTTTTTTTTTTTCCGTTTTTTTTCTTAGTGTCTGATCGAGAGAAGGAAAAAGAGGTGATTTTTAACCTCTCTTGATTTTGTACTTAGAAAAAATCCAAATTTTTTTTTTTTTTTTTTTCATTTTTTTTTCTAAGTGTCTGATCGAGAGAAGGAAAAAGAGGTGATTTTTAGCCTCTCTCGATTTTGTACTTAGAAAAAATCCAAATTTTTTATTTTTTTTTTTCCGTTTTTTTTCTAAGTGTCTGATCGAGAGAAGGAAAAAGAGGTGATTTTTAGCCACTCTCGATTTTGTACTTAGAAAAAATCCAAATTTTTTTTTTTTTTTTTCATTTTTTTTTCTAAGTGTCTGATCGAGAGAAGGAAAAAGAGGTGATTTTTAGCCACTCTCGATTTTGTACTTAGAAAAAATCCAAATTTTTTTTTTTTTTTTCCGTTTTTTTTCTAAGTGTCTGATCGAGAGAAGGAAAAAGAGGTGATTTTTAGCCACTCTCGATTTTGTACTTAGAAAAAATCCAAATTTTTTTTTTTTTTTTTTTCATTTTTTTTTCTAAGTGTCTGATCGAGAGAAGGAAAAAGAGGTGATTTTTAGCCACTCTCGATTTTGTACTTAGAAAAAATCCAATTTTTTTTTTTTTTTTTTTTCCGTTTTTTTTCTAAGTGTCTGATCGAGAGAAGGAAAAAGAGGTGATTTTTAGCCACTCCCGATTTTGTACTTAGAAAAAATCCAAATTTTTTTTTTTTTTTTTTTCATTTTTTTTTCTAAGTGTCTGATCGAGAGAAGGAAAAAGAGGTGATTTTTAGCCACTTTCGATTTTGTACTTAGAAAAAATCCAAATTTTTTTTTTTTTTTTTCCGTTTTTTTTCTAAGTGTCTGATCGAGAGAAGGAAAAAGAGGTGATTTTTAGCCACTCTCGATTTTGTACTTAGAAAAAATCCAAATTTTTTTTTTTTTTTTTTCCGTTTTTTTTCTAAGTGTCTGATCGAGAGAAGGAAAAAGAGGTGATTTTTAGCCACTCCCGATTTTGTACTTAGAAAAAATCCAAATTTTTTTTTTTTTTTTTTCCGTTTTTTTTCTAAGTGTCTGATCGAGAGAAGGAAAAAGAGGTGATTTTTAGCCACTCTCGATTTTGTACTTAGAAAAAATCCAAATTTTTTTTTTTTTTTTTTTCCGTTTTTTTTCTAAGTGTCTGATCGAGAGAAGGAAAAAGAGGTGATTTTTAGCCACTCCCGATTTTGTACTTAGAAAAAATCCACATTTTTTTTTTTTTTTTTTTCATTTTTTTTTCTAAGTGTCTGATCGAGAGAAGGAAAAAGAGGTGATTTTTAGCCACTCTCGATTTTGTACTTAGAAAAAATCCAATTTTTTTTTTTTTTTTTTTCCGTTTTTTTTTCTAAGTGTCTGATCGAGAGAAGGAAAAAGAGGTGATTTTTAGCCACTCTCGATTTTGTACTTAGAAAAAATCCAAATTTTTTTTTTTTTTTTTTTCCGTTTTTTTTCTAAGTGTCTGATCGAGAGTAGGAAAAAGAGGTGATTTTTAGCCACTCTCGATTTTGTACTTAGAAAAAATCCAAATTTTTTTTTTTTTTTTCCGTTTTTTTTCTAAGTGTCTGATCGAGAGAAGGAAAAAGAGGTGATTTTTAGCCACTCTCGATTTTGTACTTAGAAAAAATCCAATTTTTTTTTTTTTTTTTTTTTTTTTTTTTTCTAAGTGTCTGATCGAGAGAAGGAAAAAGAGGTGATTTTTAGCCACTCTCGATTTTGTACTTAGAAAAAATCCAATTTTTTTTTTTTTTTTTTCTGTTTTTTTTCTAAGTGTCTGATCGAGAGAAGGAAAAAGAGGTGATTTTTAGCCTCTCTTGATTTTGTACTTAGAAAAAATCCAATTTTTTTTTTTTTTTTTTCATTTTTTTTTCTAAGTGTCTGATCGAGAGAAGGAAAAAGAGGTGATTTTTAGCCACTCTCGATTTTGTACTTAGAAAAAATCCAAATTTTTTTTTTTTTTTTTCCGTTTTTTTTCTTAGTGTCTGATCGAGAGAAGGAAAAAGAGGTGATTTTTAGCCACTCTCGATTTTGTACTTAAAAAAAATCCAATTTTTTTTTTTTTTTTTTTTCATTTTTTTTTCTAAGTGTCTGATCGAGAGAAGGAAAAAGAGGTGATTTTTAGCCACTCTCGATTTTGTACTTAGAAAAAAAACAATTTTTTTTTTTTTTTTTCTGTTTTTTTTCTAAGTGTCTGATCGAGAGTAGGAAAAAGAGGTGATTTTTAGCCACTCTCGATTTTGTACTTAGAAAAAATCCAAATTTTTTTTTTTTTTTTTTTCATTTTTTTTTCTAAGTGTCTGATCGAGAGAAGGAAAAAGAGGTGATTTTTAGCCACTTTCGATTTTGTACTTAGAAAAAATCCAAATTTTTTTATTTTTTTTTCCTGTTTTTTTTCTAAGTGTCTGATCGAGAGAAGGAAAAAGAGGTGATTTTTAGCCACTCTCGATTTTGTACTTAGAAAAAATCCAAATTTTTTTTTTTTTTTTTTCCGTTTTTTTTCTAAGTGTCTGATCGAGAGAAGGAAAAAGAGGTGATTTTTAGCCACTCCCGATTTTGTACTTAGAAAAAATCCAATTTTTTTTTTTTTTTTTTTCCGTTTTTTTTCTAAGTGTCTGATCGAGAGAAGGAAAAAGAGGTGATTTTTAGCCACTCTCGATTTTGTACTTAGAAAAAATCCAATTTTTTTTTTTTTTTTTCCGTTTTTTTTCTAAGTGTCTGATCGAGAGAAGGAAAAAGAGGTGATTTTTAGCCACTCTCGATTTTGTACTTAGAAAAAATCCAATTTTTTTTTTTTTTTTTTTTTTTTTTTTTCTAAGTGTCTGATCGAGAGAAGGAAAAAGAGGTGATTTTTTAGCCACTCTCGATTTTGTACTTAGAAAAAATCCAATTTTTTTTTTTTTTTTTCTGTTTTTTTTCTAAGTGTCTGATCGAGAGAAGGAAAAAGAGGTGATTTTTAGCCTCTCTTGATTTTGTACTTAGAAAAAATCCAATTTTTTTTTTTTTTTTTTCATTTTTTTTTCTAAGTGTCTGATCGAGAGAAGGAAAAAGAGGTGATTTTTAGCCACTCTCGATTTTGTAGTTAGAAAAAATCCAAATTTTTTTTTTTTTTTTTTCCGTTTTTTTTCCTAAGTGTCTGATCGAGAGAAGGAAAAAGAGGTGATTTTTAACCTCTTTTGATTTTGTACTTAGAAAAAATCCAATTTTTTTTTTTTTTTTTCATTTTTTTTCTAAGTGTCTGATTGAGAGAAGGAAAAAGAGGTGATTTTTAGCCACTCTCGATTTTGTACTTAGAAAAAATCCAAATTATTATTATTTTTTTTTTCCGTTTTTTTTCTAAGTGTCTGATCGAGAGAAGGAAAAAGAGGTGATTTTTAGCCACTCTCGATTTTGTACTTAGAAAAAATCCAAATTTTTTTTTTTTTTTTCCGTTTTTTTTCTAAGTGTCTGATCGAGAGAAGGAAAAAGAGGTGATTTTCAGCCACTCTCGATTTTGTACTTAGAAAAAATCCAAATTTTTTTTTTTTTTTTTTTCATTTTTTTTTCTAAGTGTCTGATCGAGAGAAGGAAAAAGAGGTGATTTTTAGCCACTATCGATTTTGTACTTAGAAAAAATCCAATTTTTTTTTTTTTTTTCTGTTTTTTTTTCTAAGTGTCTGATCGAGAGAAGGAAAAAGAGGTGATTTTTAGCCTCTCTTGATTTTGTACTTAGAAAAAATCCAATTTTTTTTTTTTTTTTTAATTTTTTTTTCTAAGTGTCTGATCGAGAGAAGGAAAAAGAGGTGATTTTTAGCCACTCTCGATTTTGTACTTAGAAAAATCCAAATTTTTTTTTTTTTTTTTTTCATTTTTTTTTCTAAGTGTCTGATCGAGAGAAGGAAAAAGAGGTGATTTTTAGCCACTCTCGATTTGTACTTAGAAAAAATCCAAATTTTTTTTTTTTTTTTCCGTTTTTTTTCTAAGTGTCTGATCGAGAGAAGGAAAAAGAGGTGATTTTTAGCCTCTCTTGATTTTGTACTTAGAAAAAATCCAATTTTTTTTTTTTTTTTTCATTTTTTTTCTAAGTGTCTGATCGAGAGAAGGAAAAAGAGGTGATTTTTAGCCACTCTCGATTTTGTACTTAGAAAAAATCCAAATTTTTTTTTTTTTTTTTCCGTTTTTTTTCTAAGTGTCTGATCGAGAGAAGGAAAAAGAGGTGATTTTTAACCTCTCTTGATTTTGTACTTAGAAAAAATCCAATTTTTTTTTTTTTTCTTTTCATTTTTTTTTTCTAAGTGTCTGATCGAGAGAAGGAAAAAGAGGTGATTTTTAGCCACTCTCGATTTTGTACTTAGAAAAAATCCAAATTTTTTTTTTTTTTTTTCCGTTTTTTTTCTAAGTGTCTGATCGAGAGAAGGAAAAAGAGGTGATTTTTAGCCACTCTCGATTTTGTACTTAGAAAAAATCCAAATATTTTTTTTTTTTTTTCCCGTTTTTTTTCTAAGTGTCTGATCGAGAGAAGGAAAAAGAGGTGATTTTTAGCCACTCTCGATTTTGTACTTAGAAAAAATCCAAATTTTTATTTTTTTTTTCCGTTTTTTTTCTAAGTGTCTGATCGAGAGAAGGAAAAAGAGGTGATTTTTAGCCACTCTCGATTTTGTACTTAGAAAAAATCCAAATTTTTATTTTTTTTTTTCATTTTTTTTTCTAAGTGTCTGATCGAGAGAAGGAAAAAGAGGTTGATTTTTAGCCACTCTCGATTTTGTACTTAGAAAAAATCCAAATTTATTTTATTTTTTTTTCCGTTTTTTTTCTTAGTGTCTGATCGAGAGAAGGAAAAAGAGGTGATTTTTAGCCACTCTCGATTTTGTACTTAGAAAAAATCCATATTTTTTTTTTTTTTTTTTTCATTTTTTTTTCTAAGTGTCTGATCGAGAGAAGGAAAAGAGGTGATTTTTAGCCACTCTCGATTTTGTACTTAGAAAAAATCCAAATTTTTTTTTTTTTTTTTTCCGTTTTTTTTTCTAAGTGTCCTGATCGAGAGTAGGAAAAAGAGGTGATTTTTAGCCACTCTCGATTTTGTACTTAGAAAAAATCCAAATTTTTTTTTTTTTTTTTTTCATTTTTTTTTCTAAGTGTCTGATCGAGAGAAGGAAAAAGAGGTGATTTTTAGCCACTTTCGATTTTGTACTTAGAAAAAATCCAATTTTTTTTTTTTTTTTTTCCGTTTTTTTTCTAAGTGTCTGATCGAGAGAAGGAAAAAGAGGTGATTTTTAGCCACTCTCGATTTTGTACTTAGAAAAAATCCAAATTTTTTTTTTTTTTTCTTTTTTTTTTTTTCTAAGTGTCTGATCGAGAGAAGGAAAAAGAGGTGATTTTTAGCCACTCTCGATTTTGTACTTAGAAAAAAAACAAATTTTTTTTTTTTTTTTTTCCGTTTTTTTTCTAAGTGTCTGATCGAGAGTAGGAAAAAGAGGTGATTTTTAGCCACTCTCGATTTTGTACTTAGAAAAAATCCAAATTTTTTTTTTTTTTTTTTTCATTTTTTTTTCTAAGTGTCTGATCGAGAGAAGGAAAAAGAGGTGATTTTTAGCCACTTTCGATTTTGTACTTAGAAAAAATCCAAATTTTTTTATTTTTTTTTCCCGTTTTTTTTCTAAGTGTCTGATCGAGAGAAGGAAAAAGAGGTGATTTTTAGCCACTCTCGATTTTGTACTTAGAAAAAATCCAAATTTTTTTTTTTTTTTTTTCCGTTTTTTTTCTAAGTGTCTGATCGAGAGAAGGAAAAAGAGGTGATTTTTAGCCACTCCCGATTTTGTACTTAGAAAAAATCCAAATTTTTTTTTTTTTTTTTTCCGTTTTTTTTCTAAGTGTCTGATCGAGAGAAGGAAAAAGAGGTGATTTTTGGCCACTCTCGATTTTGTACTTAGAAAAAATCCAAATTTTTTTTTTTTTTTTTCCGTTTTTTTTCTAAGTGTCTGATCGAGAGAAGGAAAAAGAGGTGATTTTTAACCTCTCTTGATTTTGTACTTAGAAAAAATCCAATTTTTTTTTTTTTTTTTCATTTTTTTTTCTAAGTGTCTGATTGAGAGAAGGAAAAAGAGGTGATTTTTAGCCACTCTCGATTTTGTACTTAGAAAAAATCCAAATTATTATTTTTTTTTTTTTCCGTTTTTTTTCTAAGTGTCTGATCGAGAGAAGGAAAAAGAGGTGATTTTTAGCCACTCTCGATTTTGTACTTAGAAAAAATCCAAATTTTTTTTTTTTTTTTTCCGTTTTTTTTCTAAGTGTCTGATCGAGAGAAGGAAAAAGAGGTGATTTTCAGCCACTCTCGATTTTGTACTTAGAAAAAATCCAAATTTTTTTTTTTTTTTTTTCATTTTTTTTTCTAAGTGTCTGATCGAGAGAAGGAAAAAGAGGTGATTTTTAGCCACTATCGATTTTGTACTTAGAAAAAATCCAATTTTTTTTTTTTTTTTTCTGTTTTTTTTCTAAGTGTCTGATCGAGAGAAGGAAAAAGAGGTGATTTTTAGCCTCTCTTGATTTTGTACTTAGAAAAAATCCAATTTTTTTTTTTTTTTTTTAATTTTTTTTTCTAAGTGTCTGATCGAGAGAAGGAAAAAGAGGTGATTTTTAGCCACTCTCGATTTTGTACTTAGAAAAAATCCAAATTTTTTTTTTTTTTTTCCGTTTTTTTTCTAAGTGTCTGATCGAGAGAAGGAAAAAGAGGTGATTTTTAGCCACTCTCGATTTTGTACTTAGAAAAAATCCAAATTTTTTTTTTTTTTTTTTTCATTTTTTTTTCTAAGTGTCTGATCGAGAGAAGGAAAAAGAGGTGATTTTTAGCCACTCTCGATTTTGTACTTAGAAAAAATCCAATTTTTTTTTTTTTTTTTTCCGTTTTTTTTCTAAGTGTCTGATCGAGAGAAGGAAAAAGAGGTGATTTTTAGCCTCTCTTGATTTTGTACTTAGAAAAAATCCAATTTTTTTTTTTTTTTTTCATTTTTTTTCTAAGTGTCTGATCGAGAGAAGGAAAAAGAGGTGATTTTTAGCCACTCTCGATTTTGTACTTAGAAAAAATCCAAATTTTTTTTTTTTTTTTTCCGTTTTTTTTCTAAGTGTCTGATCGAGAGAAGGAAAAAGAGGTGATTTTTAACCTCTCTTGATTTTGTACTTAGAAAAAATCCAATTTTTTTTTTTTTTCTTTTCATTTTTTTTTCTAAGTGTCTGATCGAGAGAAGGAAAAAGAGGTGATTTTTAGCCACTCTCGATTTTGTACTTAGAAAAAATCCAAATTTTTTTTTTTTTTTTTTCCGTTTTTTTTCTAAGTGTCTGATCGAGAGAAGGAAAAAGAGGTGATTTTTAGCCACTCTCGATTTTGTACTTAGAAAAAATCCAAATTTTTTTTTTTTTTTTCCGTTTTTTTTCTAAGTGTCTGATCGAGAGAAGGAAAAAGAGGTGATTTTTAGCCACTCTTGATTTTGTACTTAGAAAAAATCCAATTTTTTTTATTTTTTTTATTTTATTTTTTTCTAAGTGTCTGATCGAGAGAAGGAAAAAGAGGTGATTTTTAGCCACTCTCGATTTTGTACTTAGAAAAAATCCAATTTTTTTTTTTTTTTTTCTGTTTTTTTTCTAAGTGTCTGATCGAGAGAAGGAAAAAGAGGTGATTTTTAGCCTCTCTTGATTTTGTACTTAGAAAAAATCCAATTTTTTTTTTTTTTTTTTCATTTTTTTTTCTAAGTGTCTGATCGAGAGAAGGAAAAAGAGGTGATTTTTAGCCACTCTCGATTTTGTACTTAGAAAAAATCCAAATTTTTTTTTTTTTTTTTTCCGTTTTTTTTCTAAGTGTCTGATCGAGAGAAGGAAAAAGAGGTGATTTTTAACCTCTCTTGATTTTGTACTTAGAAAAAATCCAATTTTTTTTTTTTTTTTTCTATTTTTTTTCTAAGTGTCTGATTGAGAGAAGGAAAAAGAGGTGATTTTTAGCCACTCTCGATTTTGTACTTAGAAAAAATCCAAATTATTATTTTTTTTTTTTTCCGTTTTTTTTCTAAGTGTCTGATCGAGAGAAGGAAAAAGAGGTGATTTTTAGCCACTCTCGATTTTGTACTTAGAAAAAATCCAAATTTTTTTTTTTTTTTTTTCCGTTTTTTTTCTAAGTGTCTGATCGAGAGAAGGAAAAAGAGGTGATTTTCAGCCACTCTCGATTTTGTACTTAGAAAAAATCCAAATTTTTTTTTTTTTTTTTTTCATTTTTTTTTCTAAGTGTCTGATCGAGAGAAGGAAAAAGAGGTGATTTTTAGCCACTATCGATTTTGTACTTAGAAAAAATCCAATTTTTTTTTTTTTTTTCTGTTTTTTTTCTAAGTGTCTGATCGAGAGAAGGAAAAAGAGGTGATTTTTAGCCTCTCTTGATTTTGTACTTAGAAAAAATCCAATTTTTTTTTTTTTTTTTAATTTTTTTTTCTAAGTGTCTGATCGAGAGAAGGAAAAAGAGGTGATTTTTAGCCACTCTCGATTTTGTACTTAGAAAAAATCCAAATTTTTTTTTTTTTTTTTTTCATTTTTTTTTCTAAGTGTCTGATCGAGAGAAGGAAAAAGAGGTGATTTTTAGCCACTCTCGATTTTGTACTTAGAAAAAATCCAAATTTTTTTTTTTTTTTTTCCGTTTTTTTTCTAAGTGTCTGATCGAGAGAAGGAAAAAGAGGTGATTTTTAGCCTCTCTTGATTTTGTACTTAGAAAAAATCCAATTTTTTTTTTTTTTTTTCATTTTTTTTCTAAGTGTCTGATCGAGAGAAGGAAAAAGAGGTGATTTTTAGCCACTCTCGATTTTGTACTTAGAAAAAATCCAAATTTTTTTTTTTTTTTTTCCGTTTTTTTTCTAAGTGTCTGATCGAGAGAAGGAAAAAGAGGTGATTTTTAACCTCTCTTGATTTTGTACTTAGAAAAAATCCAATTTTTTTTTTTTTTCTTTTCATTTTTTTTTCTAAGTGTCTGATCGAGAGAAGGAAAAAGAGGTGATTTTTAGCCACTCTCGATTTTGTACTTAGAAAAAATCCAAATTTTTTTTTTTTTTTTTCCGTTTTTTTTCTAAGTGTCTGATCGAGAGAAGGAAAAAGAGGTGATTTTTAGCCACTCTCGATTTTGTACTTAGAAAAAATCCAAATATTTTTTTTTTTTTTCCCGTTTTTTTTCTAAGTGTCTGATCGAGAGAAGGAAAAAGAGGTGATTTTTAGCCACTCTCGATTTTGTACTTAGAAAAAATCCAAATTTTTATTTTTTTTTTCCGTTTTTTTTCTAAGTGTCTGATCGAGAGAAGGAAAAAGAGGTGATTTTTAGCCACTCTCGATTTTGTACTTAGAAAAAATCCAAATTTTTATTTTTTTTTTTCATTTTTTTTTCTAAGTGTCTGATCGAGAGAAGGAAAAAGAGGTGATTTTTAGCCACTCTCGATTTTGTACTTAGAAAAAATCCAAATTTATTTTATTTTTTTTTCCGTTTTTTTTCTTAGTGTCTGATCGAGAGAAGGAAAAAGAGGTGATTTTTAGCCACTCTCGATTTTGTACTTAGAAAAAATCCATATTTTTTTTTTTTTTTTTTTCATTTTTTTTTCTAAGTGTCTGATCGAGAGAAGGAAAAAGAGGTGATTTTTAGCCACTCTCGATTTTGTACTTAGAAAAAATCCAAATTTTTTTTTTTTTTTTTTTCCGTTTTTTTTCTAAGTGTCTGATCGAGAGTAGGAAAAAGAGGTGATTTTTAGCCACTCTCGATTTTGTACTTAGAAAAAATCCAAATTTTTTTTTTTTTTTTTTTCATTTTTTTTTCTAAGTGTCTGATCGAGAGAAGGAAAAAGAGGTGATTTTTAGCCACTTTCGATTTTGTACTTAGAAAAAATCCAATTTTTTTTTTTTTTTTTTCCGTTTTTTTTCTAAGTGTCTGATCGAGAGAAGGAAAAAGAGGTGATTTTTAGCCACTCTCGATTTTGTACTTAGAAAAAATCCAAATTTTTTTTTTTTTTTCTTTTTTTTTTTTTCTAAGTGTCTGATCGAGAGAAGGAAAAAGAGGTGATTTTTAGCCACTCTCGATTTTGTACTTAGAAAAAAAACAAATTTTTTTTTTTTTTTTTTCCGTTTTTTTTCTAAGTGTCTGATCGAGAGTAGGAAAAAGAGGTGATTTTTAGCCACTCTCGATTTTGTACTTAGAAAAAATCCAAATTTTTTTTTTTTTTTTTTTCATTTTTTTTTCTAAGTGTCTGATCGAGAGAAGGAAAAAGAGGTGATTTTTAGCCACTTTCGATTTTGTACTTAGAAAAAATCCAAATTTTTTTATTTTTTTTTCCCGTTTTTTTTCTAAGTGTCTGATCGAGAGAAGGAAAAAGAGGTGATTTTTAGCCACTCTCGATTTTGTACTTAGAAAAAATCCAAATTTTTTTTTTTTTTTTTTCCGTTTTTTTTCTAAGTGTCTGATCGAGAGAAGGAAAAAGAGGTGATTTTTAGCCACTCCCGATTTTGTACTTAGAAAAAATCCAAATTTTTTTTTTTTTTTTTTCCGTTTTTTTTCTAAGTGTCTGATCGAGAGAAGGAAAAAGAGGTGATTTTTGGCCACTCTCGATTTTGTACTTAGAAAAAATCCAAATTTTTTTTTTTTTTTCCGTTTTTTTTCTAAGTGTCTGATCGAGAGAAGGAAAAAGAGGTGATTTTTAGCCACTCTCGATTTTGTACTTAGAAAAAATCCAATTTTTTTTTTTTTTTTTTTTTTTTTTTTTCTAAGTGTCTGATCGAGAGAAGGAAAAAGAGGTGATTTTTAGCCACTCTCGATTTTGTACTTAGAAAAAATCCAATTTTTTTTTTTTTTTTTTCTGTTTTTTTTCTAAGTGTCTGATCGAGAGAAGGAAAAAGAGGTGATTTTTAGCCTCTCTTGATTTTGTACTTAGAAAAAATCCAATTTTTTTTTTTTTTTTTTCATTTTTTTTTCTAAGTGTCTGATCGAGAGAAGGAAAAAGAGGTGATTTTTAGCCACTCTCGATTTTGTACTTAGAAAAAATCCAAATTTTTTTTTTTTTTTTTCCGTTTTTTTTCTAAGTGTCTGATCGAGAGAAGGAAAAAGAGGTGATTTTTAACCTCTCTTGATTTTGTACTTAGAAAAAATCCAATTTTTTTTTTTTTTTTTCATTTTTTTTTCTAAGTGTCTGATTGAGAGAAGGAAAAAGAGGTGATTTTTAGCCACTCTCGATTTTGTACTTAGAAAAAATCCAAATTATTATTTTTTTTTTTTTCCGTTTTTTTTCTAAGTGTCTGATCGAGAGAAGGAAAAAGAGGTGATTTTTAGCCACTCTCGATTTTGTACTTAGAAAAAATCCAAATTTTTTTTTTTTTTTTTCCGTTTTTTTTCTAAGTGTCTGATCGAGAGAAGGAAAAAGAGGTGATTTTCAGCCACTCTCGATTTTGTACTTAGAAAAAATCCAAATTTTTTTTTTTTTTTTTTCATTTTTTTTTCTAAGTGTCTGATCGAGAGAAGGAAAAAGAGGTGATTTTTAGCCACTATCGATTTTGTACTTAGAAAAAATCCAATTTTTTTTTTTTTTTTTCTGTTTTTTTTCTAAGTGTCTGATCGAGAGAAGGAAAAAGAGGTGATTTTTAGCCTCTCTTGATTTTGTACTTAGAAAAAATCCAATTTTTTTTTTTTTTTTTAATTTTTTTTTCTAAGTGTCTGATCGAGAGAAGGAAAAAGAGGTGATTTTTAGCCACTCTCGATTTTGTACTTAGAAAAAATCCAAATTTTTTTTTTTTTTTTCCGTTTTTTTTCTAAGTGTCTGATCGAGAGAAGGAAAAAGAGGTGATTTTTAGCCACTCTCGATTTTGTACTTAGAAAAAATCCAAATTTTTTTTTTTTTTTTTTTCATTTTTTTTTCTAAGTGTCTGATCGAGAGAAGGAAAAAGAGGTGATTTTTAGCCACTCTCGATTTTGTACTTAGAAAAAATCCAATTTTTTTTTTTTTTTTTTCCGTTTTTTTTCTAAGTGTCTGATCGAGAGAAGGAAAAAGAGGTGATTTTTAGCCTCTCTTGATTTTGTACTTAGAAAAAATCCAATTTTTTTTTTTTTTTTTCATTTTTTTTCTAAGTGTCTGATCGAGAGAAGGAAAAAGAGGTGATTTTTAGCCACTCTCGATTTTGTACTTAGAAAAAATCCAAATTTTTTTTTTTTTTTTTTCCGTTTTTTTTCTAAGTGTCTGATCGAGAGAAGGAAAAAGAGGTGATTTTTAACCTCTCTTGATTTTGTACTTAGAAAAAATCCAATTTTTTTTTTTTTTCTTTTCATTTTTTTTTCTAAGTGTCTGATCGAGAGAAGGAAAAAGAGGTGATTTTTAGCCACTCTCGATTTTGTACTTAGAAAAAATCCAAATTTTTTTTTTTTTTTTTTCCGTTTTTTTTCTAAGTGTCTGATCGAGAGAAGGAAAAAGAGGTGATTTTTAGCCACTCTCGATTTTGTACTTAGAAAAAATCCAAATTTTTTTTTTTTTTTTCCGTTTTTTTTCTAAGTGTCTGATCGAGAGAAGGAAAAAGAGGTGATTTTTAGCCACTCTTGATTTTGTACTTAGAAAAAATCCAATTTTTTTTATTTTTTTTATTTTATTTTTTTCTAAGTGTCTGATCGAGAGAAGGAAAAAGAGGTGATTTTTAGCCACTCTCGATTTTGTACTTAGAAAAAATCCAATTTTTTTTTTTTTTTTTCTGTTTTTTTTCTAAGTGTCTGATCGAGAGAAGGAAAAAGAGGTGATTTTTAGCCTCTCTTGATTTTGTACTTAGAAAAAATCCAATTTTTTTTTTTTTTTTTTCATTTTTTTTTCTAAGTGTCTGATCGAGAGAAGGAAAAAGAGGTGATTTTTAGCCACTCTCGATTTTGTACTTAGAAAAAATCCAAATTTTTTTTTTTTTTTTTTCCGTTTTTTTTCTAAGTGTCTGATCGAGAGAAGGAAAAAGAGGTGATTTTTAACCTCTCTTGATTTTGTACTTAGAAAAAATCCAATTTTTTTTTTTTTTTTTCTATTTTTTTTCTAAGTGTCTGATTGAGAGAAGGAAAAAGAGGTGATTTTTAGCCACTCTCGATTTTGTACTTAGAAAAAATCCAAATTATTATTTTTTTTTTTTTCCGTTTTTTTTCTAAGTGTCTGATCGAGAGAAGGAAAAAGAGGTGATTTTTAGCCACTCTCGATTTTGTACTTAGAAAAAATCCAAATTTTTTTTTTTTTTTTTTCCGTTTTTTTTCTAAGTGTCTGATCGAGAGAAGGAAAAAGAGGTGATTTTCAGCCACTCTCGATTTTGTACTTAGAAAAAATCCAAATTTTTTTTTTTTTTTTTTTCATTTTTTTTTCTAAGTGTCTGATCGAGAGAAGGAAAAAGAGGTGATTTTTAGCCACTATCGATTTTGTACTTAGAAAAAATCCAATTTTTTTTTTTTTTTTTCTGTTTTTTTTCTAAGTGTCTGATCGAGAGAAGGAAAAAGAGGTGATTTTTAGCCTCTCTTGATTTTGTACTTAGAAAAAATCCAATTTTTTTTTTTTTTTTTTAATTTTTTTTTCTAAGTGTCTGATCGAGAGAAGGAAAAAGAGGTGATTTTTAGCCACTCTCGATTTTGTACTTAGAAAAAATCCAAATTTTTTTTTTTTTTTTCCGTTTTTTTTCTAAGTGTCTGATCGAGAGAAGGAAAAAGAGGTGATTTTTAGCCACTCTCGATTTTGTACTTAGAAAAAATCCAAATTTTTTTTTTTTTTTTTTTCATTTTTTTTTCTAAGTGTCTGATCGAGAGAAGGAAAAAGAGGTGATTTTTAGCCACTCTCGATTTTGTACTTAGAAAAAATCCAAATTTTTTTTTTTTTTTTTCCGTTTTTTTTCTAAGTGTCTGATCGAGAGAAGGAAAAAGAGGTGATTTTTAGCCTCTCTTGATTTTGTACTTAGAAAAAATCAAATTTTTTTTTTTTTTTTTCATTTTTTTTCTAAGTGTCTGATCGAGAGAAGGAAAAAGAGGTGATTTTTAGCCACTCTCGATTTTGTACTTAGAAAAAATCCAAATTTTTTTTTTTTTTTTTCCGTTTTTTTTCTAAGTGTCTGATCGAGAGAAGGAAAAAGAGGTGATTTTTAACCTCTCTTGATTTTGTACTTAGAAAAAATCCAATTTTTTTTTTTTTTCTTTTCATTTTTTTTTCTAAGTGTCTGATCGAGAGAAGGAAAAAGAGGTGATTTTTAGCCACTCTCGATTTTGTACTTAGAAAAAATCCAAATTTTTTTTTTTTTTTTCCGTTTTTTTTCTAAGTGTCTGATCGAGAGAAGGAAAAAGAGGTGATTTTTAGCCACTCTCGATTTTGTACTTAGAAAAAATCCAAATTTTTTTTTTTTTTTTCCCGTTTTTTTTCTAAGTGTCTGATCGAGAGAAGGAAAAAGAGGTGATTTTTAGCCACTCTCGATTTTGTACTTAGAAAAAATCCAAATTTTTTTTTTTTTTTTCCGTTTTTTTTCTAAGTGTCTGATCGAGAGAAGGAAAAAGAGGTGATTTTTAGCCACTCTCGATTTTGTACTTAGAAAAAATCCAAATTTTTATTTTTTTTTTTCATTTTTTTTTCTAAGTGTCTGATCGAGAGAAGGAAAAAGAGGTGATTTTTAGCCACTCTCGATTTTGTACTTAGAAAAAATCCAAATTTATTTTATTTTTTTTTCCGTTTTTTTTCTTAGTGTCTGATCGAGAGAAGGAAAAAGAGGTGATTTTTAGCCACTCTCGATTTTGTACTTAGAAAAAATCCATATTTTTTTTTTTTTTTTTTTCATTTTTTTTTCTAAGTGTCTGATCGAGAGAAGGAAAAAGAGGTGATTTTTAGCCACTCTCGATTTTGTACTTAGAAAAAATCCAAATTTTTTTTTTTTTTTTTTCCGTTTTTTTTCTAAGTGTCTGATCGAGAGTAGGAAAAAGAGGTGATTTTTAGCCACTCTCGATTTTGTACTTAGAAAAAATCCAAATTTTTTTTTTTTTTTTTTCATTTTTTTTTCTAAGTGTCTGATCGAGAGAAGGAAAAAGAGGTGATTTTTAGCCACTTTCGATTTTGTACTTAGAAAAAATCCAATTTTTTTTTTTTTTTTTTCCGTTTTTTTTCTAAGTGTCTGATCGAGAGAAGGAAAAAGAGGTGATTTTTAGCCACTCTCGATTTTGTACTTAGAAAAAATCCAAATTTTTTTTTTTTTTTTTCCGTTTTTTTTCTAAGTGTCTGATCGAGAGAAGGAAAAAGAGGTGATTTTTAGCCACTCTCGATTTTGTACTTAGAAAAAATCCAAATTTTTTTTTTTTTTTTTTTTTTTTTTTTTCTAAGTGTCTGATCGAGAGAAGGAAAAAGAGGTGATTTTTAGCCACTCTCGATTTTGTACTTAGAAAAAATCCAATTTTTTTTTTTTTTTTTCTGTTTTTTTTCTAAGTGTCTGATCGAGAGAAGGAAAAAGAGGTGATTTTTAGCCTCTCTTGATTTTGTACTTAGAAAAAATCCAATTTTTTTTTTTTTTTTCATTTTTTTTTCTAAGTGTCTGATCGAGAGAAGGAAAAAGAGGTGATTTTTAGCCACTCTCGATTTTGTACTTAGAAAAAATCCAATTTTTTTTTTTTTTTTTTCTGTTTTTTTTCTAAGTGTCTGATCGAGAGAAGGAAAAAGAGGTGATTTTTAGCCTCTCTTGATTTTGTACTTAGAAAAAATCCAATTTTTTTTTTTTTTTTTTAATTTTTTTTTCTAAGTGTCTGATCGAGAGAAGGAAAAAGAGGTGATTTTTAGCCACTCTCGATTTTGTACTTAGAAAAAATCCAAATTTTTTTTTTTTTTTTTCCGTTTTTTTTCTAAGTGTCTGATCGAGAGAAGGAAAAAGAGGTGATTTTTAACCTCTCTTGATTTTGTACTTAGAAAAAATCCAATTTTTTTTTTTTTTTTTTCATTTTTTTTTCTAAGTGTCTGATCGAGAGAAGGAAAAAGAGGTGATTTTTAGCCTCTCTCGATTTTGTACTTAGAAAAAATCCAAATTTTTTTTTTTTTTTTTCATTTTTTTTTCTAAGTGTCTGATCGAGAGAAGGAAAAAGAGGTGATTTTTAGCCACTCTCGATTTTGTACTTAGAAAAAATCCAAATTTTATTTTTTTTTTTTTCCGTTTTTTTTCTAAGTGTCTGATCGAGAGAAGGAAAAAGAGGTGATTTTTAGCCACTCTCGATTTTGTACTTAGAAAAAATCCAAATTTTTTTTTTTTTTTTTTCTTTTTTTTTTCTAAGTGTCTGATCGAGAGAAGGAAAAAGAGGTGATTTTTAGCCACTCTCGATTTTGTACTTAGAAAAAATCCAATTTTTTTTATTTTTTTTTCCGTTTTGTTTCTAAGTGTCTGATCGAGAGAAGGAAAAAGAGGTGATTTTTAGCCTCTCTTGATTTTGTACTTAGAAAAAATCCAATTTTTTTTTTTTTTTTTTCATTTTTTTTCTAAGTGTCTGATCGAGAGAAGGAAAAAGAGGTGATTTTTAGCCACTCTCGATTTTGTACTTAGAAAAAATCCAATTTTTTTTTTTTTTTTTTTCCGTTTTTTTTCTAAGTGTCTGATCGAGAGAAGGAAAAAGAGGTGATTTTTAACCTCTCTTGATTTTGTACTTAGAAAAAATCCAATTTTTTTTTTTTTTTTTTCATTTTTTTTTCTAAGTGTCTGATCGAGAGAAGGAAAAAGAGGTGATTTTTAGCCACTCTCGATTTTGTACTTAGAAAAAATCCAAATTTTTTTTTTTTTTTTTCCGTTTTTTTTCTAAGTGTCTGATCGAGAGAAGGAAAAAGAGGTGATTTTTAGCCACTCTCGATTTTGTACTTAGAAAAAATACAATTTTTTTTTTTTTTTTTTCCGTTTTTTTTCTAAGTGTCTGATCGAGAGAAGGAAAAAGAGGTGATTTTTAACCTCTCTTGATTTTGTACTTAGAAAAAATCCAATTTTTTTATTTTTTTTTTCATTTTTTTTTCTAAGTGTCTGATCGAGAGAAGGAAAAAGAGGTGATTTTTAGCCACTCTCGATTTTGTACTTAGAAAAAATCCAAATTTTTTTTTTTTTTTTCCATTTTTTTTCTAAGTGTCTGATCGAGAGAAGGAAAAAGAGGTGATTTTTAGCCTCTCTCGATTTTGTACTAAGAAAAAATCCAAATTTTTTTTTTTTTTTTCCGTTTTTTTTCTAAGTGTCTGATCGAAAGAAGGAAAAAGAGGTGATTTTTAGCCTCTCTCGATTTTGTACTTAGAAAAAATCCAATTTTTTTTTTTTTTTTTTCATTTTTTTTTCTAAGTGTCTGATCGAGAGAAGGAAAAAGAGGTGATTTTTAGCCACTCTCGATTTTGTACTTAGAAAAAATCCAAATTTTTTTTTTTTTTTTTTCCGTTTTTTTTCTTAGTGTCTGATCGAGAGAAGGAAAAAGAGGTGATTTTTAACCTCTCTTGATTTTGTACTTAGAAAAAATCCAAATTTATTTTTTTTTTTTTTCATTTTTTTTTCTAAGTGTCTGATCGAGAGAAGGAAAAAGAGGTGATTTTTAGCCTCTCTCGATTTTGTACTTAGAAAAAATCCAAATTTTTTATTTTTTTTTTTCCGTTTTTTTTCTAAGTGTCTGATCGAGAGAAGGAAAAAGAGGTGATTTTTAGCCACTCTCGATTTTGTACTTAGAAAAAATCCAAATTTTTTTTTTTTTTTTTCATTTTTTTTTCTAAGTGTCTGATCGAGAGAAGGAAAAAGAGGTGATTTTTAGCCACTCTCGATTTTGTACTTAGAAAAAATCCAAATTTTTTTTTTTTTTTTTCCGTTTTTTTTCTAAGTGTCTGATCGAGAGAAGGAAAAAGAGGTGATTTTTAGCCTCTCTTGATTTTGTACTTAGAAAAAATCCAATTTTTTTTTTTTTTTTTCATTTTTTTTCTAAGTGTCTGATCGAGAGAAGGAAAAAGAGGTGATTTTTAGCCACTCTCGATTTTGTACTTAGAAAAAATCCAAATTTTTTTTTTTTTTTTTCCGTTTTTTTTCTAAGTGTCTGATCGAGAGAAGGAAAAAGAGGTGATTTTTAACCTCTCTTGATTTTGTACTTAGAAAAAATCCAATTTTTTTTTTTTTTCTTTTCATTTTTTTTTCTAAGTGTCTGATCGAGAGAAGGAAAAAGAGGTGATTTTTAGCCACTCTCGATTTTGTACTTAGAAAAAATCCAAATTTTTTTTTTTTTTTTTTCCGTTTTTTTTCTAAGTGTCTGATCGAGAGAAGGAAAAAGAGGTGATTTTTAGCCACTCTCGATTTTGTACTTAGAAAAAATCCAATTTTTTTTTTTTTTTTCCGTTTTTTTTCTAAGTGTCTGATCGAGAGAAGGAAAAAGAGGTGATTTTTAGCCACTCTCGATTTTGTACTTAGAAAAAATCCAATTTTTTTTATTTTTTTTATTTTTTTTTTTTCTAAGTGTCTGATCGAGAGAAGGAAAAAGAGGTGATTTTTAGCCACTCTCGATTTTGTACTTAGAAAAAATCCAATTTTTTTTTTTTTTTTTCTGTTTTTTTTCTAAGTGTCTGATCGAGAGAAGGAAAAAGAGGTGATTTTTAGCCTCTCTTGATTTTGTACTTAGAAAAAATCCAATTTTTTTTTTTTTTTTTTCATTTTTTTTTCTAAGTGTCTGATCGAGAGAAGGAAAAAGAGGTGATTTTTAGCCACTCTCGATTTTGTACTTAGAAAAAATCCAAATTTTTTTTTTTTTTTTTTCCGTTTTTTTTCTAAGTGTCTGATCGAGAGAAGGAAAAAGAGGTGATTTTTAACCTCTCTTGATTTTGTACTTAGAAAAAATCCAATTTTTTTTTTTTTTTTTCTTTTTTTTTTCTAAGTGTCTGATTGAGAGAAGGAAAAAGAGGTGATTTTTAGCCACTCTCGATTTTGTACTTAGAAAAAATCCAAATTATTATTTTTTTTTTTTTCCGTTTTTTTTCTAAGTGTCTGATCGAGAGAAGGAAAAAGAGGTGATTTTTAGCCACTCTCGATTTTGTACTTAGAAAAAATCCAAATTTTTTTTTTTTTTTTTTCCGTTTTTTTTCTAAGTGTCTGATCGAGAGAAGGAAAAAGAGGTGATTTTTAGCCTCTCTTGATTTTGTACTTAGAAAAAATCCAAATTTTTTTTTTTTTTTTTTTCATTTTTTTTTCTAAGTGTCTGATCGAGAGAAGGAAAAAGAGGTGATTTTTAGCCACTATCGATTTTGTACTTAGAAAAAATCCAATTTTTTTTTTTTTTTTTCTGTTTTTTTTCTAAGTGTCTGATCGAGAGAAGGAAAAAGAGGTGATTTTTAGCCTCTCTTGATTTTGTACTTAGAAAAAATCCAATTTTTTTTTTTTTTTTTTAATTTTTTTTTCTAAGTGTCTGATCGAGAGAAGGAAAAAGAGGTGATTTTTAGCCACTCTCGATTTTGTACTTAGAAAAAATCCAAATTTTTTTTTTTTTTTTCCGTTTTTTTTCTAAGTGTCTGATCGAGAGAAGGAAAAAGAGGTGATTTTTAGCCACTCTCGATTTTGTACTTAGAAAAAATCCAAATTTTTTTTTTTTTTTTTTTCATTTTTTTTTCTAAGTGTCTGATCGAGAGAAGGAAAAAGAGGTGACTTTTAGCCACTCTCGATTTTGTACTTAGAAAAAATCCAAATTTTTTTTTTTTTTTTTCCGTTTTTTTTCTAAGTGTCTGATCGAGAGAAGGAAAAAGAGGTGATTTTTAGCCTCTCTTGATTTTGTACTTAGAAAAAATCCAATTTTTTTTTTTTTTTTTCATTTTTTTTCTAAGTGTCTGATCGAGAGAAGGAAAAAGAGGTGATTTTTAGCCACTCTCGATTTTGTACTTAGAAAAAATCCAAATTTTTTTTTTTTTTTTTCCGTTTTTTTTCTAAGTGTCTGATCGAGAGAAGGAAAAAGAGGTGATTTTTAACCTCTCTTGATTTTGTACTTAGAAAAAATCCAATTTTTTTTTTTTTTCTTTTCATTTTTTTTTCTAAGTGTCTGATCGAGAGAAGGAAAAAGAGGTGATTTTTAGCCACTCTCGATTTTGTACTTAGAAAAAATCCAAATTTTTTTTTTTTTTTTTCCGTTTTTTTTCTAAGTGTCTGATCGAGAGAAGGAAAAAGAGGTGATTTTTAGCCACTCTCGATTTTGTACTTAGAAAAAATCCAAATTTTTTTTTTTTTTTTCCCGTTTTTTTTCTAAGTGTCTGATCGAGAGAAGGAAAAAGAGGTGATTTTTAGCCACTCTCGATTTTGTACTTAGAAAAAATCCAAATTTTTTTTTTTTTTTTCCGTTTTTTTTCTAAGTGTCTGATCGAGAGAAGGAAAAAGAGGTGATTTTTAGCCACTCTCGATTTTGTACTTAGAAAAAATCCAAATTTTTATTTTTTTTTTTCATTTTTTTTTCTAAGTGTCTGATCGAGAGAAGGAAAAAGAGGTGATTTTTAGCCACTCTCGATTTTGTACTTAGAAAAAATCCAAATTTATTTTATTTTTTTTTCCGTTTTTTTTCTTAGTGTCTGATCGAGAGAAGGAAAAAGAGGTGATTTTTAGCCACTCTCGATTTTGTACTTAGAAAAAATCCATATTTTTTTTTTTTTTTTTTTCATTTTTTTTTCTAAGTGTCTGATCGAGAGAAGGAAAAAGAGGTGATTTTTAGCCACTCTCGATTTTGTACTTAGAAAAAATCCAAATTTTTTTTTTTTTTTTTTTCCGTTTTTTTTCTAAGTGTCTGATCGAGAGTAGGAAAAAGAGGTGATTTTTAGCCACTCTCGATTTTGTACTTAGAAAAAATCCAAATTTTTTTTTTTTTTTTTTTCATTTTTTTTTCTAAGTGTCTGATCGAGAGAAGGAAAAAGAGGTGATTTTTAGCCACTTTCGATTTTGTACTTAGAAAAAATCCAATTTTTTTTTTTTTTTTTTTCCGTTTTTTTTCTAAGTGTCTGATCGAGAGAAGGAAAAAGAGGTGATTTTTAGCCACTCTCGATTTTGTACTTAGAAAAAATCCAAATTTTTTTTTTTTTTTTTCCGTTTTTTTTCTAAGTGTCTGATCGAGAGAAGGAAAAAGAGGTGATTTTTAGCCACTCTCGATTTTGTACTTAGAAAAAATCCAAATTTTTTTTTTTTTTTTTTTTTTTTTTTCTAAGTGTCTGATCGAGAGAAGGAAAAAGAGGTGATTTTTAGCCACTCTCGATTTTGTACTTAGAAAAAATCCAATTTTTTTTTTTTTTTTTCTGTTTTTTTTCTAAGTGTCTGATCGAGAGAAGGAAAAAGAGGTGATTTTTAGCCTCTCTTGATTTTGTACTTAGAAAAAATCCAATTTTTTTTTTTTTTTTTCATTTTTTTTTCTAAGTGTCTGATCGAGAGAAGGAAAAAGAGGTGATTTTTAGCCACTCTCGATTTTGTACTTAGAAAAAATCCAATTTTTTTTTTTTTTTTTTCTGTTTTTTTTCTAAGTGTCTGATCGAGAGAAGGAAAAAGAGGTGATTTTTAGCCTCTCTTGATTTTGTACTTAGAAAAAATCCAATTTTTTTTTTTTTTTTTTAATTTTTTTTTCTAAGTGTCTGATCGAGAGAAGGAAAAAGAGGTGATTTTTAGCCACTCTCGATTTTGTACTTAGAAAAAATCCAAATTTTTTTTTTTTTTTTTTTCCGTTTTTTTTCTAAGTGTCTGATCGAGAGAAGGAAAAAGAGGTGATTTTTAACCTCTCTTGATTTTGTACTTAGAAAAAATCCAATTTTTTTTTTTTTTTTTTCATTTTTTTTTCTAAGTGTCTGATCGAGAGAAGGAAAAAGAGGTGATTTTTAGCCTCTCTCGATTTTGTACTTAGAAAAAATCCAAATTTTTTTTTTTTTTTTTCATTTTTTTTCTAAGTGTCTGATCGAGAGAAGGAAAAAGAGGTGATTTTTAGCCACTCTCGATTTTGTACTTAGAAAAAATCCAAATTTTATTTTTTTTTTTTTCCGTTTTTTTTCTAAGTGTCTGATCGAGAGAAGGAAAAAGAGGTGATTTTTAGCCACTCTCGATTTTGTACTTAGAAAAAATCCAAATTTTTTTTTTTTTTTTTTTCTTTTTTTTTTCTAAGTGTCTGATCGAGAGAAGGAAAAAGAGGTGATTTTTAGCCACTCTCGATTTTGTACTTAGAAAAAATCCAATTTTTTTTATTTTTTTTTCCGTTTTGTTTCTAAGTGTCTGATCGAGAGAAGGAAAAAGAGGTGATTTTTAGCCTCTCTTGATTTTGTACTTAGAAAAAATCCAATTTTTTTTTTTTTTTTTTCATTTTTTTTCTAAGTGTCTGATCGAGAGAAGGAAAAAGAGGTGATTTTTAGCCACTCTCGATTTTGTACTTAGAAAAAATCCAATTTTTTTTTTTTTTTTTTTCCGTTTTTTTTCTAAGTGTCTGATCGAGAGAAGAAAAAAAGAGGTGATTTTTAACCTCTCTTGATTTTGTACTTAGAAAAAATCCAATTTTTTTTTTTTTTTTTTCATTTTTTTTTCTAAGTGTCTGATCGAGAGAAGGAAAAAGAGGTGATTTTTAGCCACTCTCGATTTTGTACTTAGAAAAAATCCAAATTTTTTTTTTTTTTTTTCCGTTTTTTTTCTAAGTGTCTGATCGAGAGAAGGAAAAAGAGGTGATTTTTAGCCACTCTCGATTTTGTACTTAGAAAAAATACAATTTTTTTTTTTTTTTTTTCCGTTTTTTTTCTAAGTGTCTGATCGAGAGAAGGAAAAAGAGGTGATTTTTAACCTCTCTTGATTTTGTACTTAGAAAAAATCCAATTTTTTTATTTTTTTTTTCATTTTTTTTTCTAAGTGTCTGATCGAGAGAAGGAAAAAGAGGTGATTTTTAGCCACTCTCGATTTTGTACTTAGAAAAAATCCAAATTTTTTTTTTTTTTTTCCATTTTTTTTCTAAGTGTCTGATCGAGAGAAGGAAAAAGAGGTGATTTTTAGCCTCTCTCGATTTTGTACTAAGAAAAAATCCAAATTTTTTTTTTTTTTTTTCCGTTTTTTTTCTAAGTGTCTGATCGAAAGAAGGAAAAAGAGGTGATTTTTAGCCTCTCTCGATTTTGTACTTAGAAAAAATCCAATTTTTTTTTTTTTTTTTTCATTTTTTTTTCTAAGTGTCTGATCGAGAGAAGGAAAAAGAGGTGATTTTTAGCCACTCTCGATTTTGTACTTAGAAAAAATCCAAATTTATTTTTTTTTTTTTTCCGTTTTTTTTCTTAGTGTCTGATCGAGAGAAGGAAAAAGAGGTGATTTTTAACCTCTCTTGATTTTGTACTTAGAAAAAATCCAAATTTATTTTATTTTTTTTTCATTTTTTTTTCTAAGTGTCTGATCGAGAGAAGGAAAAAGAGGTGATTTTTAGCCACTATCGATTTTGTACTTAGAAAAAATCCAATTTTTTTTTTTTTTTTTCTGTTTTTTTTCTAAGTGTCTGATCGAGAGAAGGAAAAAGAGGTGATTTTTAGCCTCTCTTGATTTTGTACTTAGAAAAAATCCAATTTTTTTTTTTTTTTTTTAATTTTTTTTTCTAAGTGTCTGATCGAGAGAAGGAAAAAGAGGTGATTTTTAGCCACTCTCGATTTTGTACTTAGAAAAAATCCAAATTTTTTTTTTTTTTTTCCGTTTTTTTTCTAAGTGTCTGATCGAGAGAAGGAAAAAGAGGTGATTTTTAGCCACTCTCGATTTTGTACTTAGAAAAAATCCAAATTTTTTTTTTTTTTTTTTTCATTTTTTTTTCTAAGTGTCTGATCGAGAGAAGGAAAAAGAGGTGACTTTTAGCCACTCTCGATTTTGTACTTAGAAAAAATCCAAATTTTTTTTTTTTTTTTTCCGTTTTTTTTCTAAGTGTCTGATCGAGAGAAGGAAAAAGAGGTGATTTTTAGCCTCTCTTGATTTTGTACTTAGAAAAAATCCAATTTTTTTTTTTTTTTTTCATTTTTTTTCTAAGTGTCTGATCGAGAGAAGGAAAAAGAGGTGATTTTTAGCCACTCTCGATTTTGTACTTAGAAAAAATCCAAATTTTTTTTTTTTTTTTTCCGTTTTTTTTCTAAGTGTCTGATCGAGAGAAGGAAAAAGAGGTGATTTTTAACCTCTCTTGATTTTGTACTTAGAAAAAATCCAATTTTTTTTTTTTTTCTTTTCATTTTTTTTTCTAAGTGTCTGATCGAGAGAAGGAAAAAGAGGTGATTTTTAGCCACTCTCGATTTTGTACTTAGAAAAAATCCAAATTTTTTTTTTTTTTTTTCCGTTTTTTTTCTAAGTGTCTGATCGAGAGAAGGAAAAAGAGGTGATTTTTAGCCACTCTCGATTTTGTACTTAGAAAAAATCCAAATTTTTTTTTTTTTTTTCCCGTTTTTTTTCTAAGTGTCTGATCGAGAGAAGGAAAAAGAGGTGATTTTTAGCCACTCTCGATTTTGTACTTAGAAAAAATCCAAATTTTTTTTTTTTTTTTCCGTTTTTTTTCTAAGTGTCTGATCGAGAGAAGGAAAAAGAGGTGATTTTTAGCCACTCTCGATTTTGTACTTAGAAAAAATCCAAATTTTTATTTTTTTTTTTCATTTTTTTTTCTAAGTGTCTGATCGAGAGAAGGAAAAAGAGGTGATTTTTAGCCACTCTCGATTTTGTACTTAGAAAAAATCCAAATTTATTTTATTTTTTTTTCCGTTTTTTTTCTTAGTGTCTGATCGAGAGAAGGAAAAAGAGGTGATTTTTAGCCACTCTCGATTTTGTACTTAGAAAAAATCTATATTTTTTTTTTTTTTTTTTTCATTTTTTTTTCTAAGTGTCTGATCGAGAGAAGGAAAAATAGGTGATTTTTAGCCACTCTCGATTTTGTACTTAGAAAAAATCCAAATTTTTTTTTTTTTTTTTTTCCGTTTTTTTTCTAAGTGTCTGATCGAGAGTAGGAAAAAGAGGTGATTTTTAGCCACTCTCGATTTTGTACTTAGAAAAAATCCAAATTTTTTTTTTTTTTTTTTTCATTTTTTTTTCTAAGTGTCTGATCGAGAGAAGGAAAAAGAGGTGATTTTTAGCCACTTTCGATTTTGTACTTAGAAAAAATCCAATTTTTTTTTTTTTTTTTTTCCGTTTTTTTTCTAAGTGTCTGATCGAGAGAAGGAAAAAGAGGTGATTTTTAGCCACTCTCGATTTTGTACTTAGAAAAAATCCAAATTTTTTTTTTTTTTTTCCGTTTTTTTTCTAAGTGTCTGATCGAGAGAAGGAAAAAGAGGTGATTTTTAGCCACTCTCGATTTTGTACTTAGAAAAAATCCAAATTTTTTTTTTTTTTTTTTTTTTTTTTTTTCTAAGTGTCTGATCGAGAGAAGGAAAAAGAGGTGATTTTTAGCCACTCTCGATTTTGTACTTAGAAAAAATCCAATTTTTTTTTTTTTTTTTCTGTTTTTTTTCTAAGTGTCTGATCGAGAGAAGGAAAAAGAGGTGATTTTTAGCCTCTCTTGATTTTGTACTTAGAAAAAATCCAATTTTTTTTTTTTTTTTTCATTTTTTTTTCTAAGTGTCTGATCGAGAGAAGGAAAAAGAGGTGATTTTTAGCCACTCTCGATTTTGTACTTAGAAAAAATCCAATTTTTTTTTTTTTTTTTTCTGTTTTTTTTCTAAGTGTCTGATCGAGAGAAGGAAAAAGAGGTGATTTTTAGCCTCTCTTGATTTTGTACTTAGAAAAAATCCAATTTTTTTTTTTTTTTTTTAATTTTTTTTTCTAAGTGTCTGATCGAGAGAAGGAAAAAGAGGTGATTTTTAGCCACTCTCGATTTTGTACTTAGAAAAAATCCAAATTTTTTTTTTTTTTTTTTCCGTTTTTTTTCTAAGTGTCTGATCGAGAGAAGGAAAAAGAGGTGATTTTTAACCTCTCTTGATTTTGTACTTAGAAAAAATCCAATTTTTTTTTTTTTTTTTTCATTTTTTTTTCTAAGTGTCTGATCGAGAGAAGGAAAAAGAGGTGATTTTTAGCCTCTCTCGATTTTGTACTTAGAAAAAATCCAAATTTTTTTTTTTTTTTTTCATTTTTTTTTCTAAGTGTCTGATCGAGAGAAGGAAAAAGAGGTGATTTTTAGCCACTCTCGATTTTGTACTTAGAAAAAATCCAAATTTTATTTTTTTTTTTTTCCGTTTTTTTTCTAAGTGTCTGATCGAGAGAAGGAAAAAGAGGTGATTTTTAGCCACTCTCGATTTTGTACTTAGAAAAAATCCAAATTTTTTTTTTTTTTTTTTCTTTTTTTTTTCTAAGTGTCTGATCGAGAGAAGGAAAAAGAGGTGATTTTTAGCCACTCTCGATTTTGTACTTAGAAAAAATCCAATTTTTTTTTTTTTTTTTCCCGTTTTTTTTCTAAGTGTCTGATCGAGAGAAGGAAAAAGAGGTGATTTTTAACCTCTCTTGATTTTGTACTTAGAAAAAATCCAATTTTTTTTTTTTTTTTTTCATTTTTTTTTCTAAGTGTCTGATCGAGAGAAGGAAAAAGAGGTGATTTTTAGCCACTCTCGATTTTGTACTTAGAAAAAATCCAAATTTTTTTTTTTTTTTTTCCGTTTTTTTTCTAAGTGTCTGATCGAGAGAAGGAAAAAGAGGTGATTTTTAGCCACTCTCGATTTTGTACTTAGAAAAAATACAATTTTTTTTTTTTTTTTTTCCGTTTTTTTTCTAAGTGTCTGATCGAGAGAAGGAAAAAGAGGTGATTTTTAACCTCTCTTGATTTTGTACTTAGAAAAAATCCAATTTTTTTATTTTTTTTTTCATTTTTTTTTCTAAGTGTCTGATCGAGAGAAGGAAAAAGAGGTGATTTTTAGCCACTCTCGATTTTGTACTTAGAAAAAATCCAAATTTTTTTTTTTTTTTTCCATTTTTTTTCTAAGTGTCTGATCGAGAGAAGGAAAAAGAGGTGATTTTTAGCCTCTCTCGATTTTGTACTAAGAAAAAATCCAATTTTTTTTTTTTTTTTTCCGTTTTTTTTCTAAGTGTCTGATCGAAAGAAGGAAAAAGAGGTGATTTTTAGCCTCTCTCGATTTTGTACTTAGAAAAAATCCAATTTTTTTTTTTTTTTTTTCATTTTTTTTTCTAAGTGTCTGATCGAGAGAAGGAAAAAGAGGTGATTTTTAGCCACTCTCGATTTTGTACTTAGAAAAAATCCAAATTTATTTTATTTTTTTTTCCGTTTTTTTTCTTAGTGTCTGATCGAGAGAAGGAAAAAGAGGTGATTTTTAGCCACTCTCGATTTTGTACTTAGAAAAAATCCATATTTTTTTTTTTTTTTTTTTCATTTTTTTTTCTAAGTGTCTGATCGAGAGAAGGAAAAAGAGGTGATTTTTAGCCACTCTCGATTTTGTACTTAGAAAAAATCCAAATTTTTTTTTTTTTTTTTTTCCGTTTTTTTTCTAAGTGTCTGATCGAGAGTAGGAAAAAGAGGTGATTTTTAGCCACTCTCGATTTTGTACTTAGAAAAAATCCAAATTTTTTTTTTTTTTTTTTTCATTTTTTTTTCTAAGTGTCTGATCGAGAGAAGGAAAAAGAGGTGATTTTTAGCCACTTTCGATTTTGTACTTAGAAAAAATCCAATTTTTTTTTTTTTTTTTTTCCGTTTTTTTTTCTAAGTGTCTGATCGAGAGAAGGAAAAAGAGGTGATTTTTAGCCACTCTCGATTTTGTACTTAGAAAAAATCCAAATATTTTTTTTTTTTTTTCCGTTTTTTTTCTAAGTGTCTGATCGAGAGAAGGAAAAAGAGGTGATTTTTAGCCACTCTCGATTTTGTACTTAGAAAAAATCCAAATTTTTTTTTTTTTTTTTCATTTTTTTTTCTAAGTGTCTGATCGAGAGAAGGAAAAAGAGGTGATTTTTAGCCACTCTCGATTTTGTACTTAGAAAAAATCCAAATTTATTTTATTTTTTTTTCCGTTTTTTTTCTTAGTGTCTGATCGAGAGAAGGAAAAAGAGGTGATTTTTAGCCACTCTCGATTTTGTACTTAGAAAAAATCCATATTTTTTTTTTTTTTTTTTCTTTTTTTTTTCTAAGTGTCTGATCGAGAGAAGGAAAAAGAGGTGATTTTTAGCCACTCTCGATTTTGTACTTAGAAAAAATCCAAATTTTTTTTTTTTTTTTTTTTCCGTTTTTTTTCTAAGTGTCTGATCGAGAGTAGGAAAAAGAGGTGATTTTTAGCCACTCTCGATTTTGTACTTAGAAAAAATCCAAATTTTTTTTTTTTTTTTTTCATTTTTTTTTCTAAGTGTCTGATCGAGAGAAGGAAAAAGAGGTGATTTTTAGCCACTTTCGATTTTGTACTTAGAAAAAATCCAATTTTTTTTTTTTTTTTTTCCGTTTTTTTTCTAAGTGTCTGATCGAGAGAAGGAAAAAGAGGTGATTTTTAGCCACTCTCGATTTTGTACTTAGAAAAAATCCAAATTTTTTTTTTTTTTTTTCCGTTTTTTTTCTAAGTGTCTGATCGAGAGAAGGAAAAAGAGGTGATTTTTAGCCACTCTCGATTTTGTACTTAGAAAAAATCCAAATTTTTTTTTTTTTTTTTTTTTTCTAAGTGTCTGATCGAGAGAAGGAAAAAGAGGTGATTTTTAGCCACTCTCGATTTTGTACTTAGAAAAAATCCAATTTTTTTTTTTTTTTTCTGTTTTTTTTCTAAGTGTCTGATCGAGAGAAGGAAAAAGAGGTGATTTTTAGCCTCTCTTGATTTTGTACTTAGAAAAAATCCAATTTTTTTTTTTTTTTTTCATTTTTTTTTCTAAGTGTCTGATCGAGAGAAGGAAAAAGAGGTGATTTTTAGCCACTCTCGATTTTGTACTTAGAAAAAATCCAATTTTTTTTTTTTTTTTTTCTGTTTTTTTTCTAAGTGTCTGATCGAGAGAAGGAAAAAGAGGTGATTTTTAGCCTCTCTTGATTTTGTACTTAGAAAAAATCCAATTTTTTTTTTTTTTTTTTAATTTTTTTTTCTAAGTGTCTGATCGAGAGAAGGAAAAAGAGGTGATTTTTAGCCACTCTCGATTTTGTACTTAGAAAAAATCCAAATTTTTTTTTTTTTTTTTTCCGTTTTTTTTCTAAGTGTCTGATCGAGAGAAGGAAAAAGAGGTGATTTTTAACCTCTCTTGATTTTGTACTTAGAAAAAATCCAATTTTTTTTTTTTTTTTTTCATTTTTTTTTCTAAGTGTCTGATCGAGAGAAGGAAAAAGAGGTGATTTTTAGCCTCTCTCGATTTTGTACTTAGAAAAAATACAAATTTTTTTTTTTTTTTTTCATTTTTTTTTCTAAGTGTCTGATCGAGAGAAGGAAAAAGAGGTGATTTTTAGCCACTCTCGATTTTGTACTTAGAAAAAATCCAAATTTTATTTTTTTTTTTTTCCGTTTTTTTTCTAAGTGTCTGATCGAGAGAAGGAAAAAGAGGTGATTTTTAGCCACTCTCGATTTTGTACTTAGAAAAAATCCAAATTTTTTTTTTTTTTTTTTTCATTTTTTTTTCTAAGTGTCTGATCGAGAGAAGGAAAAAGAGGTGATTTTTAGCCACTCTCGATTTTGTACTTAGAAAAAATCCAATTTTTTTTTTTTTTTTTTCCGTTTTTTTTCTAAGTGTCTGATCGAGAGAAGGAAAAAGAGGTGATTTTTAACCTCTCTTGATTTTGTACTTAGAAAAAATCCAATTTTTTTTTTTTTTTTTTCATTTTTTTTTCTAAGTGTCTGATCGAGAGAAGGAAAAAGAGGTGATTTTTAGCCACTCTCGATTTTGTACTTAGAAAAAATCCAAATTTTTTTTTTTTTTTTCCGTTTTTTTTCTAAGTGTCTGATCGAGAGAAGGAAAAAGAGGTGATTTTTAGCCACTCTCGATTTTGTACTTAGAAAAAATACAATTTTTTTTTTTTTTTTTTTCCGTTTTTTTTCTAAGTGTCTGATCGAGAGAAGGAAAAAGAGGTGATTTTTAACCTCTCTTGATTTTGTACTTAGAAAAAATCCAATTTTTTTATTTTTTTTTTCATTTTTTTTTCTAAGTGTCTGATCGAGAGAAGGAAAAAGAGGTGATTTTTAGCCACTCTCGATTTTGTACTTAGAAAAAATCCAAATTTTTTTTTTTTTTTCCATTTTTTTTCTAAGTGTCTGATCGAGAGAAGGAAAAAGAGGTGATTTTTAGCCTCTCTCGATTTTGTACTAAGAAAAAATCCAAATTTTTTTTTTTTTTTTCCGTTTTTTTTCTAAGTGTCTGATCGAAAGAAGGAAAAAGAGGTGATTTTTAGCCTCTCTCGATTTTGTACTTAGAAAAAATCCAATTTTTTTTTTTTTTTTTTCATTTTTTTTTCTAAGTGTCTGATCGAGAGAAGGAAAAAGAGGTGATTTTTAGCCACTCTCGATTTTGTACTTAGAAAAAATCCAAATTTATTTTATTTTTTTTTCCGTTTTTTTTCTTAGTGTCTGATCGAGAGAAGGAAAAAGAGGTGATTTTTAGCCACTCTCGATTTTGTACTTAGAAAAAATCCATATTTTTTTTTTTTTTTTTTTCATTTTTTTTTCTAAGTGTCTGATCGAGAGAAGGAAAAAGAGGTGATTTTTAGCCACTCTCGATTTTGTACTTAGAAAAAATCCAAATTTTTTTTTTTTTTTTTTTCCGTTTTTTTTCTAAGTGTCTGATCGAGAGTAGGAAAAAGAGGTGATTTTTAGCCACTCTCGATTTTGTACTTAGAAAAAATCCAAATTTTTTTTTTTTTTTTTTCATTTTTTTTTCTAAGTGTCTGATCGAGAGAAGGAAAAAGAGGTGATTTTTAGCCACTTTCGATTTTGTACTTAGAAAAAATCCAATTTTTTTTTTTTTTTTTTTCCGTTTTTTTTCTAAGTGTCTGATCGAGAGAAGGAAAAAGAGGTGATTTTTAGCCACTCTCGATTTTGTACTTAGAAAAAATCCAAATTTTTTTTTTTTTTTTTCCGTTTTTTTTCTAAGTGTCTGATCGAGAGAAGGAAAAAGAGGTGATTTTTAGCCACTCTCGATTTTGTACTTAGAAAAAATCCAAATTTTTTTTTTTTTTTTTTTTTTTTTTTTTCTAAGTGTCTGATCGAGAGAAGGAAAAAGAGGTGATTTTTAGCCACTCTCGATTTTGTACTTAGAAAAAATCCAATTTTTTTTTTTTTTTTTCTGTTTTTTTTCTAAGTGTCTGATCGAGAGAAGGAAAAAGAGGTGATTTTTAGCCTCTCTTGATTTTGTACTTAGAAAAAATCCAATTTTTTTTTTTTTTTTTCATTTTTTTTTCTAAGTGTCTGATCGAGAGAAGGAAAAAGAGGTGATTTTTAGCCACTCTCGATTTTGTACTTAGAAAAAATCCAATTTTTTTTTTTTTTTTTTCTGTTTTTTTTCTAAGTGTCTGATCGAGAGAAGGAAAAAGAGGTGATTTTTAGCCTCTCTTGATTTTGTACTTAGAAAAAATCCAATTTTTTTTTTTTTTTTTTAATTTTTTTTTCTAAGTGTCTGATCGAGAGAAGGAAAAAGAGGTGATTTTTAGCCACTCTCGATTTTGTACTTAGAAAAAATCCAAATTTTTTTTTTTTTTTTTTTCCGTTTTTTTTCTAAGTGTCTGATCGAGAGAAGGAAAAAGAGGTGATTTTTAACCTCTCTTGATTTTGTACTTAGAAAAAATCCAATTTTTTTTTTTTTTTTTTCATTTTTTTTTCTAAGTGTCTGATCGAGAGAAGGAAAAAGAGGTGATTTTTAGCCTCTCTCGATTTTGTACTTAGAAAAAATCCAAATTTTTTTTTTTTTTTTTCATTTTTTTTTCTAAGTGTCTGATCGAGAGAAGGAAAAAGAGGTGATTTTTAGCCACTCTCGATTTTGTACTTAGAAAAAATCCAAATTTTATTTTTTTTTTTTTCCGTTTTTTTTCTAAGTGTCTGATCGAGAGAAGGAAAAAGAGGTGATTTTTAGCCACTCTCGATTTTGTACTTAGAAAAAATCCAAATTTTTTTTTTTTTTTTTTTCTTTTTTTTTTCTAAGTGTCTGATCGAGAGAAGGAAAAAGAGGTGATTTTTAGCCACTCTCGATTTTGTACTTAGAAAAAATCCAATTTTTTTTATTTTTTTTTCCGTTTTGTTTCTAAGTGTCTGATCGAGAGAAGGAAAAAGAGGTGATTTTTAGCCTCTCTTGATTTTGTACTTAGAAAAAATCCAATTTTTTTTTTTTTTTTTTCATTTTTTTTCAAAGTGTCTGATCGAGAGAAGGAAAAAGAGGTGATTTTTAGCCACTCTCGATTTTGTACTTAGAAAAAATCCAATTTTTTTTTTTTTTTTTTTCCGTTTTTTTTCTAAGTGTCTGATCGAGAGAAGGAAAAAGAGGTGATTTTTAACCTCTCTTGATTTTGTACTTAGAAAAAATCCAATTTTTTTTTTTTTTTTTTCATTTTTTTTTCTAAGTGTCTGATCGAGAGAAGGAAAAAGAGGTGATTTTTAGCCACTCTCGATTTTGTACTTAGAAAAAATCCAAATTTTTTTTTTTTTTTTTTTTCCGTTTTTTTTCTAAGTGTCTGATCGAGAGTAGGAAAAAGAGGTGATTTTTAGCCACTCTCGATTTTGTACTTAGAAAAAATCCAAATTTTTTTTTTTTTTTTTTCATTTTTTTTTCTAAGTGTCTGATCGAGAGAAGGAAAAAGAGGTGATTTTTAGCCACTTTCGATTTTGTACTTAGAAAAAATCCAATTTTTTTTTTTTTTTTTTTCCGTTTTTTTTCTAAGTGTCTGATCGAGAGAAGGAAAAAGAGGTGATTTTTAGCCACTCTCGATTTTGTACTTAGAAAAAATCCAAATTTTTTTTTTTTTTTTTCCGTTTTTTTTCTAAGTGTCTGATCGAGAGAAGGAAAAAGAGGTGATTTTTAGCCACTCTCGATTTTGTACTTAGAAAAAATCCAAATTTTTTTTTTTTTTTTTTTTTCTAAGTGTCTGATCGAGAGAAGGAAAAAGAGGTGATTTTTAGCCACTCTCGATTTTGTACTTAGAAAAAATCCAATTTTTTTTTTTTTTTTTCTGTTTTTTTTCTAAGTGTCTGATCGAGAGAAGGAAAAAGAGGTGATTTTTAGCCTCTCTTGATTTTGTACTTAGAAAAAATCCAATTTTTTTTTTTTTTTTTCATTTTTTTTTCTAAGTGTCTGATCGAGAGAAGGAAAAAGAGGTGATTTTTAGCCACTCTCGATTTTGTACTTAGAAAAAATCCAATTTTTTTTTTTTTTTTTTCTGTTTTTTTTCTAAGTGTCTGATCGAGAGAAGGAAAAAGAGGTGATTTTTAGCCTCTCTTGATTTTGTACTTAGAAAAAATCCAATTTTTTTTTTTTTTTTTTAATTTTTTTTTCTAAGTGTCTGATCGAGAGAAGGAAAAAGAGGTGATTTTTAGCCACTCTCGATTTTGTACTTAGAAAAAATCCAAATTTTTTTTTTTTTTTTTTTCCGTTTTTTTTCTAAGTGTCTGATCGAGAGAAGGAAAAAGAGGTGATTTTTAACCTCTCTTGATTTTGTACTTAGAAAAAATCCAATTTTTTTTTTTTTTTTTTCATTTTTTTTTCTAAGTGTCTGATCGAGAGAAGGAAAAAGAGGTGATTTTTAGCCTCTCTCGATTTTGTACTTAGAAAAAATACAAATTTTTTTTTTTTTTTTCATTTTTTTTTCTAAGTGTCTGATCGAGAGAAGGAAAAAGAGGTGATTTTTAGCCACTCTCGATTTTGTACTTAGAAAAAATCCAAATTTTATTTTTTTTTTTTTCCGTTTTTTTTCTAAGTGTCTGATCGAGAGAAGGAAAAAGAGGTGATTTTTAGCCACTCTCGATTTTGTACTTAGAAAAAATCCAAATTTTTTTTTTTTTTTTTTCATTTTTTTTTCTAAGTGTCTGATCGAGAGAAGGAAAAAGAGGTGATTTTTAGCCACTCTCGATTTTGTACTTAGAAAAAATCCAATTTTTTTTTTTTTTTTTCCGTTTTTTTTCTAAGTGTCTGATCGAGAGAAGGAAAAAGAGGTGATTTTTAACCTCTCTTGATTTTGTACTTAGAAAAAATCCAATTTTTTTTTTTTTTTTTCATTTTTTTTTCTAAGTGTCTGATCGAGAGAAGGAAAAAGAGGTGATTTTTAGCCACTCTCGATTTTGTACTTAGAAAAAATCCAAATTTTTTTTTTTTTTTTTCCGTTTTTTTTCTAAGTGTCTGATCGAGAGAAGGAAAAAGAGGTGATTTTTAGCCACTCTCGATTTTGTACTTAGAAAAAATACAATTTTTTTTTTTTTTTTTTCCGTTTTTTTTCTAAGTGTCTGATCGAGAGAAGGAAAAAGAGGTGATTTTTAACCTCTCTTGATTTTGTACTTAGAAAAAATCCAATTTTTTTATTTTTTTTTTCATTTTTTTTTCTAAGTGTCTGATCGAGAGAAGGAAAAAGAGGTGATTTTTAGCCACTCTCGATTTTGTACTTAGAAAAAATCCAAATTTTTTTTTTTTTTTTCCATTTTTTTTCTAAGTGTCTGATCGAGAGAAGGAAAAAGAGGTGATTTTTAGCCTCTCTCGATTTTGTACTAAGAAAAAATCCAAATTTTTTTTTTTTTTTCCGTTTTTTTTCTAAGTGTCTGATCGAAAGAAGGAAAAAGAGGTGATTTTTAGCCTCTCTCGATTTTGTACTTAGAAAAAATCCAATTTTTTTTTTTTTTTTTTCATTTTTTTTTCTAAGTGTCTGATCGAGAGAAGGAAAAAGAGGTGATTTTTAGCCACTCTCGATTTTGTACTTAGAAAAAATCCAAATTTATTTTATTTTTTTTTCCGTTTTTTTTCTTAGTGTCTGATCGAGAGAAGGAAAAAGAGGTGATTTTTAGCCACTCTCGATTTTGTACTTAGAAAAAATCCATATTTTTTTTTTTTTTTTTTTCATTTTTTTTTCTAAGTGTCTGATCGAGAGAAGGAAAAAGAGGTGATTTTTAGCCACTCTCGATTTTGTACTTAGAAAAAATCCAAATTTTTTTTTTTTTTTTTTTCCGTTTTTTTTCTAAGTGTCTGATCGAGAGTAGGAAAAAGAGGTGATTTTTAGCCACTCTCGATTTTGTACTTAGAAAAAATCCAAATTTTTTTTTTTTTTTTTTCATTTTTTTTTCTAAGTGTCTGATCGAGAGAAGGAAAAAGAGGTGATTTTTAGCCACTTTCGATTTTGTACTTAGAAAAAATCCAATTTTTTTTTTTTTTTTTTTCCGTTTTTTTTCTAAGTGTCTGATCGAGAGAAGGAAAAAGAGGTGATTTTTAGCCACTCTCGATTTTGTACTTAGAAAAAATCCAAATTTTTTTTTTTTTTTTTCCGTTTTTTTTCTAAGTGTCTGATCGAGAGAAGGAAAAAGAGGTGATTTTTAGCCACTCTCGATTTTGTACTTAGAAAAAATCCAAATTTTTTTTTTTTTTTTTTTTTTTTTTTTTCTAAGTGTCTGATCGAGAGAAGGAAAAAGAGGTGATTTTTAGCCACTCTCGATTTTGTACTTAGAAAAAATCCAATTTTTTTTTTTTTTTTCTGTTTTTTTTCTAAGTGTCTGATCGAGAGAAGGAAAAAGAGGTGATTTTTAGCCTCTCTTGATTTTGTACTTAGAAAAAATCCAATTTTTTTTTTTTTTTTTCATTTTTTTTTCTAAGTGTCTGATCGAGAGAAGGAAAAAGAGGTGATTTTTAGCCACTCTCGATTTTGTACTTAGAAAAAATCCAATTTTTTTTTTTTTTTTTTCTGTTTTTTTTCTAAGTGTCTGATCGAGAGAAGGAAAAAGAGGTGATTTTTAGCCTCTCTTGATTTTGTACTTAGAAAAAATCCAATTTTTTTTTTTTTTTTTAATTTTTTTTTCTAAGTGTCTGATCGAGAGAAGGAAAAAGAGGTGATTTTTAGCCACTCTCGATTTTGTACTTAGAAAAAATCCAAATTTTTTTTTTTTTTTTTTCCGTTTTTTTTCTAAGTGTCTGATCGAGAGAAGGAAAAAGAGGTGATTTTTAACCTCTCTTGATTTTGTACTTAGAAAAAATCCAATTTTTTTTTTTTTTTTTTCATTTTTTTTTCTAAGT
>NW_026908064.1:95000-100000 GCF_033978785.1 Entelurus aequoreus | reverse complement strand
TTTTGTACTTAAAAAAAATACAAATTTTTTTTTTTTTTTTTTTTTTTTTCCGTTTTTTTTCTAAGTGTCTGATCGAGAGAAGGAAAAAGAGGTGATTTTTAGCCTCTCTCGATTTTGTACTTAGAAAAAATCCAATTTTTTTTTTTTTTTTTTCCATTTTTTTTCTAAGTGTCTGATCGAGAGAAGGAAAAAGAGGTGATTTTTAGCCTCTCTAGATTTTGTACTTAGAAAAAAATCCAAATTTTTTTTTTTTTTTTTTTTTTTTTACGTTTTTTTTCTAAGTGTCTGATCGAGGAAGGAAAAAGAGGTGATTTTTAGCCTCTCTCGATTTTGTACTTAGAAAAAATCCAAATTTTTTTTTTTTTTTTTCCCGTTTTTTTCTAAGTGTCTGATCGAGAGAAGGAAAAAGAGGTGATTTTTAGCCTCTCTCCATTTTGTACTTAGAAAAAAATACAATTTTTTTTTTTTTTTTTTTTTTTTTTTCCGTTTTTTTTCTAAGTGTCTGATCGAGGAAGGAAAAAGAGGTGATTTTTAGCCTCTCTCGATTTTGTACTTAGAAAAAATCCAAATTTTTTTTTTTTTTTTTTCCGTTTTTTTTCTAAGTGTCTGATCGAGAGAAGGAAAAAGAGGTGATTTTTAGCCTCTCTCGATTTTGTACTTAAAAAAAATACAAATTTTTTTTTTTTTTTTTTCCGTTTTTTTTCTAAGTGTCTGATCGAGAGAAGGAAAAAGAGGTGATTTTTAGCCTCTCTCGATTTTGTACTTAGAAAAAATCCAATTTTTTTTTTTTTTTTTTCCATTTTTTTTCTAAGTGTCTGATCGAGAGAAGGAAAAAGAGGTGATTTTTAGCCTCTCTAGATTTTGTACTTAGAAAAAAATCCAAATTTTTTTTTTTTTTTTTTTTTTTTTCCGTTTTTTTTCTAAGTGTCTGATCGAGAGAAGGAAAAAGAGGTGATTTTTAGCCTCTCTCGATTTTGTACTTAGAAAAAAATCCAATTTTTTTTTTTTTTTTTTTTTTTTCCGTTTTTTTTCTAAGTGTCTGATCGAGAGAAGGAAAAAGAGGTGATTTTTAGCCTCTCTAGATTTTGTACTTAGAAAAAAAATCCAAATTTTTTTTTTTTTTTTTTTTTTTTTCCGTTTTTTTTCTAAGTGTCTGATCGAGGAAGGAAAAAGAGGTGATTTTTAGCCTCTCTCGATTTTGTACTTAGAAAAAATCCAAATATTTTTTTTTTTTTTCCCGTTTTTTTTCTAAGTGTCTGATCGAGAGAAGGAAAAAGAGGTGATTTTTAGCCTCTCTCGATTTTGTACTTAGAAAAAAATACAATTTTTTATTTTTTTTTTTTTTTTTTTTCCGTTTTTTTTCTAAGTGTCTGATCGAGAGAAGGAAAAAGAGGTGATTTTTAGCCTCTCTCGATTTTGTACTTAGAAAAAAATCCAAATTTTTTTTTTTTTTTTTTTTTCCGTTTTTTTTCTAAGTGTCTGATCGAGAGAAGGAAAAAGAGGTGATTTTTAGCCTCTCTCGATTTTGAACTTAGAAAAAATCCAATTTTTTTTTTTTTTTTTCCGTTTTTTTTCGAAGTGTCTGATCGAGAGAAGGAAAAAGAGGTGATTTTTAGCCTCTCTCGATTTTGTACTTAGAAAAAATCCAATTTTTTTTTTTTTTTTTCCCGTTTTTTTTCTAAGTGTCTGATCGAGAGAAGGAAAAAGAGGTGATTTTTAGCCTCTCTCGATTTTGTACTTAGAAAAAATCCAATTTTTTTTTCTTTTTTTTTCCGTTTTTTTTCTAAGTGTCTGATCGAGAGAAGGAAAAAGAGGTGATTTTTAGCCTCTCTCGATTTTGTACTTAGAAAAAAATACAATTTTTTTTTTTTTTTTTTTTTTTTTTTCCGTTTTTTTTCTAAGTGTCTGATCGAGAGAAGGAAAAAGAGGTGATTTTTAGCCTCTCTCGATTTTGTACTTAGAAAAAAATCCAAATTTTTTTTTTTTTTTTTTTTTCCGTTTTTTTTCTAAGTGTCTGATCGAGGAAGGAAAAAGAGGTGATTTTTAGCCTCTCTCGATTTTGTACTTAGAAAAAATCCAAATTTTTTTTTTTTTTTTTTCCCGTTTTTTTTCTAAGTGTCTGATCGAGAGAAGGAAAAAGAGGTGATTTTTAGCCTCTCTCCATTTTGTACTTAGAAAAAAATAAAAAATTTTTTTTTTTTTTTTTTTTTTTTTTTCCGTTTTTTTTCTAAGTGTCTGATCGAGGAAGGAAAAAGAGGTGATTTTTAGCCTCTCTCGATTTTGTACTTAGAAAAAATCCAAATTTTTTTTTTTTTTTTTTTCCGTTTTTTTTCTAAGTGTCTGATCGAGAGAAGGAAAAAGAGGTGATTTTTAGCCTCTCCTCGATTTTGTACTTAGAAAAAATCCAATTTTTTTTTTTTTTTTCCCGTTTTTTTTCTAAGTGTCTGATCGAGAGAAGGAAAAAGAGGTGATTTTTAGCCTCTCTCGATTTTGTACTTAGAAAAAATCCAAATTTTTTTTTTTTTTTTTTCCGTTTTTTTTCTTAGTGTCTGATCGAGAGAAGGAAAAAGAGGTGATTTTTAGCCTCTCTCGATTTTGTACTTAGAAAAAATCCAATTTTTTTTTTTTTTTTTTCCCGTTTTTTTTCTAAGTGTCTGATCGAGAGAAGGAAAAAGAGGTGATTTTTAGCCTCTCTCGATTTTGTACTTAGAAAAAATCCAAATTTTTTTATTTTTTTTTCCCATTTTTTTTCTAAGTGTCTGATCGAGAGAAGGAAAAAGAGGTGATTTTTAGCCTCTCTCCATTTTGTACTTAGAAAAAAATACAATTTTTTTTTTTTTTTTTTTTTTTTTTCCGTTTTTTTTCTAAGTGTCTGATCGAGGAAGGAAAAAGAGGTGATTTTTAGCCTCTCTCGATTTTGTACTTAGAAAAAATCCAAATTTTTTTTTTTTTTTTTTTCCGTTTTTTTTCTAAGTGTCTGATCGAGAGAAGGAAAAAGAGGTGATTTTTAGCCTCTCTCGATTTTGTACTTAGAAAAAATCCAATTTTTTTTTTTTTTTTCCCGTTTTTTTTCTAAGTGTCTGATCGAGGAAGGAAAAAGAGGTGATTTTTAGCCTCTCTCGATTTTGTACTAAGAAAAAATCCAAATTTTTTTTTTTTTTTTTTCCGTTTTTTTTCTAAGTGTCTGATCGAGAGAAGGAAAAAGAGGTGATTTTTAGCCTCTCTCGATTTTGTACTTAGAAAAAATCCAATTTTTTTTTTTTTTTTCCCGTTTTTTTTCTAAGTGTCTGATCGAGAGAAGGAAAAAGAGGTGATTTTTAGCCTCTCTCGATTTTGTACTTAGAAAAAATCCACATTTTTTTTTTTTTTTTTTCCGTTTTTTTTCTAAGTGTCTGATCGAGAGAAGGAAAAAGAGGTGATTTTTAGCCTCTCTCGATTTTGTACTTAGAAAAAATCCAATTTTTTTTTTTTTTTTTCCCGTTTTTTTTCTAAGTGTCTGATCGAGAGAAGGAAAAAGAGGTGATTTTTAGCTTCTCTCGATTTTGTACTCAGAAAAAATCCAATTTTTTTTTTTTTTTTTTCCGTTTTTTTTCTAAGTGTCTGATCGAGAGAAGGAAAAAGAGGTGATTTTTAGCCTCTCTCGATTTTGTACTTAAAAAAAATACAAATTTTTTTTTTTTTTTTTTTTTTTACGTTTTTTTTCTAAGTGTCTGATCGAGGAAGGAAAAAGAGGTGATTTTTAGCCTCTCTCGATTTTGTACTTAGAAAAAATCCAAATTTTTTTTTTTTTTTTTCCCGTTTTTTTTCTAAGTGTCTGATCGAGAGAAGGAAAAAGAGGTGATTTTTAGCCTCTCTCCATTTTGTACTTAGAAAAAAATACAATTTTTTTTTTTTTTTTTTTTTTTTTTTCCGTTTTTTTTCTAAGTGTCTGATCGAGGAAGGAAAAAGAGGTGATTTTTAGCCTCTCTCGATTTTGTACTTAGAAAAAATCCAAATATTTTTTTTTTTTTCCCGTTTTTTTTCTAAGTGTCTGATCGAGAGAAGGAAAAAGAGGTGATTTTTAGCCTCTCTCGATTTTGTACTTAGAAAAAAAAAAAATTTTTTTTTTTTTTTTTTTTTTTTTTTCCGTTTTTTTTCTAAGTGTCTGATCGAGAGAAGGAAAAAGAGGTGATTTTTAGCCTCTCTCGATTTTGTACTTAGAAAAAAATCCAAATTTTTTTTTTTTTTTTTTTTTCCGTTTTTTTTCTAAGTGTCTGATCGAGAGAAGGAAAAAGAGGTGATTTTTAGCCTCTCTCGATTTTGAACTTAGAAAAAATCCAATTTTTTTTTTTTTTTTTTCCGTTTTTTTTCGAAGTGTCTGATCGAGAGAAGGAAAAAGAGGTGATTTTTAGCCTCTCTCGATTTTGTACTTAGAAAAAATCCAATTTTTTTTTTTTTTTTTTCCCGTTTTTTTTCTAAGTGTCTGATCGAGAGAAGGAAAAAGAGGTGATTTTTAGCCTCTCTCGATTTTGTACTTAGAAAAAATCCAATTTTTTTTTCTTTTTTTTTCCGTTTTTTTTCTAAGTGTCTGATCGAGAGAAGGAAAAAGAGGTGATTTTTAGCCTCTCTCGATTTTGTACTTAGAAAAAAATACAATTTTTTTTTTTTTTTTTTTTTTTTTTCCGTTTTTTTTCTAAGTGTCTGATCGAGAGAAGGAAAAAGAGGTGATTTTTAGCCTCTCTCGATTTTGTACTTAGAAAAAAATCCAAATTTTTTTTTTTTTTTTTTTTCCGTTTTTTTTCTAAGTGTCTGATCGAGGAAGGAAAAAGAGGTGATTTTCAGCCTCTCTCGATTTTGTACTTAGAAAAAATCCAAATTTTTTTTTTTTTTTTTCCCGTTTTTTTTCTAAGTGTCTGATCGAGAGAAGGAAAAAGAGGTGATTTTTAGCCTCTCTCCATTTTGTACTTAGAAAAAAATAAAATTTTTTTTTTTTTTTTTTTTTTTTTTTTTCCGTTTTTTTT